>NW_026607114.1:742500-785000 GCF_029890125.1 Rhinichthys klamathensis goyatoka | reverse complement strand
CCAGTTTAGCTCAACCAGTGACCAAGCAATGCTTCATGTTGTTCAGTGTGTGTGTAAAAAGAGCATTAGCAA
This sequence comes from Rhinichthys klamathensis goyatoka, assembly GCF_029890125.1. NCBI lineage: Eukaryota > Metazoa > Chordata > Actinopteri > Cypriniformes > Leuciscidae > Rhinichthys > Rhinichthys klamathensis. The sequence goes on along the minus strand of NW_026607114.1, from coordinate 784,928 downwards.
TTACAGAAAACACACTTCAGCAAAACATGATCAGCTCAAAGTGGAGGAATCATTGTTACTGGTAGTCACTGGATGAAGAATATTTGGGTGTAATATGTCAGTTTACTTTATTCTGCTCTCCTCACTTACAGAAATGAACTATAGTGTCCTGATCACACTAGTGGAACATTATCAAAAATTATATCTGGTGTCTGAATAATGTGTGGTTCGACTGTATATAAAACGAAGTGATTTGTGTGTGAAATGCGTGACTGTTCCTCACATGACGATGAGGTTGGCTGTGCTGGAGTGTTCCTTCAGGAGCTCGTTCAGACGGATTTGACGATTCGACTTCATGAAAGAAGAAAGAACTGATGTCACACTCACATTATTTCTGTTGTCATTTCTTCATATCAGTTTGACATGCAAATTCTTTAGATTTCTACAGAAATATCCTTCAAACTTTTTTTGTGGATAGGGATGGGAATCGTAAGGATTTCAGTTTTGAGGACGAAATTACTTTTTGTAATTTCTACTTTTGGAGCATTGTCGCGGTTCCATCATGCAGTGTGAACACACACACACACACACACACACACACCAGTGACTGAATGCTAACCTGGGGTGCGTTTCCCGAAAGCATCGTTAGCCAACTATGGTCGCAAGTTGTTCGCAAATCCCATTGAACTCTATTGGTAACGACCATAGTTGGCTAACGATGCTTTCGGGAAACGCACCCCTGGATAGTTGTGCACTGTGAACACACACACACACACATGCAACTGAATGCTAACCCAGTGTGAAAGAACGACCCGACTACTTTGAAAGAAGCGCAGTGTGACCTGGGCTCAGTGAAGGCGAGCTGACCTTGGCCCTGTAGAGCTCCAGCTCATTATCTGTGATCCTCCAGGGCTCTTCCGTCTTCAGTCTCTCCGCCGCTTCTTGCTCCATGTCGTCTTCCCTCAGTCTGTACGGCTCGATCATCTCCTGAAACATCTCCTTACTGAGAACACAATCATCACACTGTTTCTGAAGGATCCCGGGGCCAAACATGCTCATCGCCAGTGTTGGGGAACTACAGTTACGTCATCAGATTACATCAAGGAACTAGTAAAGTGATGCATTACTTTTAAAATTTACAACAAAATATCCCTGTTACTTTTTTAAATATAACGCAAGTTACTTTGTTTTCCCATGTATTGACTGACAGCTCTCCTGTCCCCATGTTGAAACAAATGGAAGTGCAGAGGCGTGTGTGTGTGTGTGTGTGAACATGATGGTTATTGTAGTTCTAGACTAAATGTGAGCGTGCATTTACTCATCTCACTTGCACAAAAAAAAGATTCAGTATTCCTCCAAATGAAAAAAAAAACAGTCAAATGCAAAATCAGACTACACTCACCTAAAGGATTATTAGGAACACCATACTAATATTGTGTTTGACCCCCTTTCGCCTTCAGAACTGCCTTAATTCTACGTGGCATTGATTCAACAAGGTGCTGAAAGCATTCTTTAGAAATGTTGGGCCATATTGATAGGACAGCATCTTGCAGTTGATGGAGATTTGTGGGATGCACATCCAGGGCACGAAGCTCCCGTTCCACCACATCCCAAAGATGCTCTATTGGGTTGAGATCTGGTGACTGTGGGGGCCATTTTAGTACAGTGAACTCATTGTCATGTTCAAGAAACCAATTTGAAATGATTGGAGCTTTGTGACATGGTGCATTATCCTGCTGGAAGTAGCCATCAGAGGATGGGTACATGGTGGCCATAAAGGGATGGACATGGTCAGAAACAATGCTCAGGTAGGCCGTGGCATTTAAACGATGCCCAATTGGCACTAAGGGGCCTAAAGTGTGCCAAGAAAACATCCCCCACACCATTACACCACCACCACCAGCCTGCACAGTGGTAACAAGGCATGATGGATCCATGTTCTCATTCTGTTTACGCCAAATTCTGACTCTAACATCTGAATGTCTCAACAGAAATCGAGACTCATCAGACCAGGCAACATTTTTCCAGTCTTCAACTGTCCAACTTTGGTGAGCTCTTGCAAATTGTAGCCTCTTTTTCCTATTTGTAGTGGAGATGAGTGGTACCCGGTGGGGTCTTCTGCTGTTGTAGCCCATCCGCCTCAAGGTTGTGTGTGTTGTGGCTTCACAAATGCTTTGCTGCATACCTCGGTTGTAACGAGTGGTTATTTCAGTCAAAGTTGCTCTTCTATCAGCTTGAATCAGTCGGCCCATTCTCCTCTGACCTCTAGCATCAACAAGGCATTTTCGCCCACAGGACTGCCGCATACTGGATGTTTTTCCCTTTTCACACCATTCTTTGTAAACCCTAGAAATGGTTGTGCGTGAAAATCCCAGTAACTGAGCAGATTGTGAAATACTCAGACCGGCCCGTCTGGCACCAACAACCATGCCACGCTCAAAATTGCTTAAATCACCTTTCTTTCCCATTCTGACATTCAGTTTGGAGTTCAGGAGATTGTCTTGGCCAGGACCACACCCCTAAATGCATTGAAGCAACTGCCATGTGATTGGTTGATTAGACAATTGCATTAATGAGAAATTGAACAGGTGTTCCTAATAATCCTTTAGGTGAGTGTATCCAAACCTCCAAAAATGAAACAAATATTTTTATGCATTTTATCTCACTTTATTGACCAATGTACTTTATATTGACTACTAAAAACAACTTTAAATTTTGAGTTTTTATTGGCTAAGTGTTGAAAGTCTAAAGGTGTGTTTGAGCCTCTACTGGACACGTGTGAATCTGCACTTCCTTCAGTCTGAGGCTTATTTCAATTTTGGTGTGAAAGGGTCTTTACATTTGCCCAAAAATAGCACTTTTCTGTTATAAAACGCCCAGACCAGGTGAGAAAAAGTAACGCAATTAGTCACTTTTTAAGCGAGTAACAATATTGTAATGCATTACTTTTCCAAGTAACGTTCCCCAACACTGCTCATCACTGATCTAAACTTACTTGTGCTTCTTCGGCTTGATGTTGATGTCTCCAATAACAGTGATGTCAGAGAAATCAATCCTGAACTTACTGAGCAACGCCGCCATTCTGTGCCAGAGCAAAAGCTTTAGTAGTTTACACTAAATGCACACACTGCAAACATTACATTTTTACTCAATATTCTTGTCTTCCAGCACAAATATTCTTAAATCAATATACATTTACTGGAGAAGAAAAATCACTGAATATATTAAGTCACGTTTTCTGAGTCAAAATGAAGTGAGTTTGTACTTAAAACCTGAACAAATATCTGCAGTGCCAGAAAAATAAACTTCATTGAAAGTGAAGGGTTAGTGTTACCAGTGCATTATCTGATTATCTCCTATTTAAAACGTTTTGTTTTATAAAGTTTTGGACACACTATCTGAATTTGTTTCTAATGATCTTCTGATGAGGCTGTTGCTTAAATGATTCAAACTAATTCTGTAGACAAATATAAACTCTTTTTAAATATAATAATTTGTACACACAAAGCAAAAGACACTAAATGCATTGGACATGTGTAGAACGGTTAGTAATACTGACGCTCTGCGGTCGTGGTCGATCCGGTTGATCTTTCCTCCGATGAACACACGGATCTTGCAGTCGCGCCATTTCTTTTTGTTGGTTAGCAAATACGGTATCAGAAGAGTCAAGCCTACGACAGCGAGGGGTTAATAACTTATTAAAGTGACAAACTCTCACAGGATATAATGAAGGCAAAGAAAACAGTCAAACCAGAATATATTCAGACACCTTCAACATTTCTCACATCATCAGTTTATTCGCTATAGTTGGTAATGAAATCTGAGCAGAACTCAGTGGATATTTGACTGGTTTTGTCCGTCCTTCTGTTAGACTCTCACACATGAATTATGTTGAATATCTGTCAGCTGTTAAATTGAACTCCACAATTAGATAATACCAGTTTAGCTCAACCAGTGACCAAGCAATGCTTCATGTTGTTCAGTGTGTGTGTAAAAAGAGCATTAGCAATTACAGAAAACACACTTCAGCAAAACATGATCAGCTCAAAGTGGAGGAATCATTGTTACTGGTAGTCACTGGATGAAGAATATTTGGGTGTAATATGTCAGTTTACTTTATTCTGCTCTCCTCACTTACAGAAATGAACTATAGTGTCCTGATCACACTAGTGGAACAATATCAAAAATCATATCTGGTGTCTGAATAATGTTTGGTTCGACTGTACATTCAATCAAAAGTACATTAAAGTTGTAATATCACGTGACCTCCGTCGTCGAACAGCCACCACACATCGATCGTCCCCTTGCTCTGCTTCTTCTGGAACTGCTGGCTGGCGTGGAGGAGCTTCTCGTCCGCAGAACTGAGCGGCAGGCGAAGCTTCTTCGGGTCTGACGTCAAACATCAGCGTTAGACGAGAGAAGGTCACCAGATGCAGATCACACAAGAGAACTAACATCCATCATGAATTTGAACTGTTTTACTTTTTATAATAATAATAATTCATTACATTTATATAGCCCTTTCTCGGCACTCAAAGCGCTTTACGTGGAAGGGGGAATCTCCTTAACACCACCAGTTTTTGAATATGTTACATTGTATCATTCTTCAAACATTATGGAATGTTCATTTTGAATGTTCTCTGAACGTTCCGAAACAAGTTGTAACATTTAAAAAAAATGTTATATGAACATCCAAACTCTTTATGAACGATGTATAATGTTTTTGTGAACGTTATTAAAGACCAGAAAATCTTGAATGAACGTTTCATTAAAGTCCCCCTGTAGTCAATCATTTTATTCTTTAAAACTCATCTTTGATTAGCAAAATGACATATTTAAATGATTTTGCCTTAAAATATCTTGAATGTAACTCGACACCCTCGCCTCATTTAGTATGCGTGGTTCTATGAATATGCAGATGAGCCCCGCCTCCACTCACTCCCTCAGCTCAGAGATCCACTGGTTGACGATCACACGTTGATCTGATTGGTTACAAGGTCGTTTGTGACGTCAGAAACACCAGCGATTTCAAACCGTGTTTTTGAGACTGTCTTTGGTTCACTGCAGTTTTAAGCAGAAAATACTCAGCAATGCGTCACGACTTATGAACTTACACATGGTTTAAGCGTATTAAAAACACCACATAGACACATAAACAACATTAAAAGCTGGATTTACACCACAGGAGGACTTTAACGTTACTGGAGGAACGCTTGTTTCATAACTTTGAGAGAGCCTTCCCAGAACGTTCCCTGTTAACCTTTGAATATGTCCTTATGAATCTCAATTCATGAATGTCAGTTGTATGCCATAATACACCGGAGTTCAGTCTCTAGCGCTCATTAAACGCTCGTGACCTCTGACCTCTGAAGATGAGCGGGCTGCTTTGACAGCTGGTTGCGATAGATGATGGTTTCGAGGAATCGCTGTCGAAGTCTTTGATGTTGATGGACACCAGGAGATCCTTCATTCCAGGCGTCTTCTCCTGCGAGGACAGAAACTCATCTGGAGAAAGACCAGCGGCGTTAAAATCATGAAGACGACACTGATGACGCTTACACTTCAGTAACTGCCGGAAACTCCACCTTGAATGTGAGAGATGTCGAGACCTTCCTTCAGTCTCAAGAGAACCACCCCGAACTGCAGGTCAAACGCATCACTGAGAATATGAGGAAATAACCAACATTCATAAAAACCTGCTCTAGGAGAGCCAAAAACAGCATCAAGACTGAGAAAGGGCAATATATGGACTCTGGTTGCAATTCATGAATGCTTTGGAATACTTGCTTCTTTTTAAAGAAGACACTCAGATCACTGCAAAAAATGGTTTTCATACTTAGTATTTTTCCAAAAATCAAAAAATTCTTAAATCAATATGCATTTACTAGATGAGTAAAATGAGATAATATATTAAGTCCTGTTTTCCGGGGGAATTAATCAAAATTAAGTGAGTTGATGCTTCAAACAAGCTAAATGATCTGCCAATGGGGTCAGAAAAATAATGTTAACTCAAACAAAACAAGCTTATTTTTCTGACCCCATTGGTTTTAAGCAAAAACTCACTTAATTTCTATTTATTTCTCCAGAAAACAAGACTTAATATCTGATGTAATTTTACTACTTTAGTAAATGCATCTTGATTTAAGAAATTTTAGATATTTGGACTGGAAACAAGACAAAAATACTAAGTAAGAAAGGCATTTTTTGCAGTGATTATTGCAGCATAGAAAGTGTAAAATTGTATATATGTGTAAGTTTACAGTAAAGCAAATGCACTGAACTAAACAAAAGATATATTTTAACAAAATAATTTGGCCTCTAAAAAAATGCTGTATGTCTAACCAATTGTGTTCCAAACTTTAAGTTGATATCACAAAAGTTTTGCCACTAAACGGTTTTAAAGTAGCATTTCTATTTTTTCACAGGATGAATTTTAATTGTGTGCAATAAAAAAAAAAAGTGTCAGTGAGAGTAAAGGTCCTCGCACACCGAGTCCGAAATCTTCACACGTAAAAAAATAAATACAACCTCATGTTTTGTCAATCACGATTACACACCGCATCCGAAACTTTCGTCCGGCATGAAAAAATTCGGATCGGGTTCGATTTTCTGCGTTTTCGCATCCGTAGCTCAAGCATTTTGAATTGTGTTTTGACAATCCAGAGCCACCGAATCACGGATATGACAAAACGCAAACGAACGTGTCGGACTCTCTGTGCGAGGGCCTTTAACAGGCTAAAGATGAAGACAGAAGGAGACTCGCTGGATGGTGTTGATGTAGGTTTCCACGTCCTTCATCTCGCCGTCCCTCCAGTTGTTCTTAAAGCCGAATACTAGTGTGTTTGGTTTCAGCCGGCCCAAACCAGCGGTCTGTCAATCAAACGACATCAGTTTCACTCTTACACTCACTCTTTCAGTCTGTAATTGTTTGTGAAATTTACTAGAAATATCTAAGAAAACGGCAAGAAATCCATTAAATTACACGTGAAGTTTCTTAGTAGAAAAAATACTTCAAAAAATTGTTTTTACACTGCAAAAATGATTGTTCTATTGAGTATTTCTGCCTTATTTTCCAGCACAAATATCTAAACATTCTTAAATCAAGATACATTTACTGGAGAAGAAGCAAAATGACTGAAGATAGAGACAGAAAAATAATCTTAACTCAAAGGGAAAACAAGATTAAATCTCTCACTCCATTAGCAGATTTAAGCATGAATTTACTTAATTTTGATGCATTTTTTCATTACAGAAGACTTAATATCTTCAGTCATTGTTCTTCTCCAGTACATGTATCTTGATTTAAGAATGTTTGGATATTTGTGCTGGAAACGAGACAGAAACACTGAGGAAGAACATCATATTTGCAGCTCAGGAGAGTTTTAAACGGGTTCTGTGTGAAGACTGATTCACGTCACTACATGAGCTCTTTATCATAAATGACATAATGCATCATATTTTCCAGGTGCGTTCTGACCTGTAGGAGATACTGGGCTCCTTGTCTGAGATCATCAGCAAACACAGGGGTGTAGAAAGCTTTGATTCGGGCCTTCAGGAGCCAGCGCTGGTAGCGGACCTGCTCGTTCATCATCTCCTTATAGTTCGGCCGCCGGTATCCCTGCGAGAGAAGGACAGAACAACTGCAGCTTTGGTTGAGGAAACTGAGAAAATACACAGTATTTTAGTCTTGTTTTCCAGTACAAATATCGAAACGCTTTTAAGCCTCATTTACGGCTCACTGTTTCAGAAACCAGCGAGAGTCGGATCCAAATGCAACCATTTATTAACAAACATAAGCTAAAAAGTAAATCCAAACACAGGGAAAGAACAGAAACAGAACAAAAACAGATAACCAGAGGATAACTAGGAACAGGCGAGGGTAATCAATCACTGTGGCAACAAATGAGGGTAACTATAGAAACAAAGTAAAATTTTGTATTTTTAATGAATTTTATGGTAGTATTTATGCTATGGTAATATTTACGCACTAATTATGATCTAATGGCTTCCAAAAAAAAAAATCTAATTAAAAAAATAAATTAATTTGTCAATTAACCCCTTCATTGCGGCGTGCTTATTTCTGCATCACGTCTGATTTGTTGATTGTAAAATTCTGTTTTTTTATTTTTCTCATTCATATCTATAATGAATAATGGTGGTCAGTTTTGATTGAAGTGGGACTAATTTCGAATCAAGACCTTCGAATCATTTCCAGGATTTTTTTTCTGTGTTCAAGTGCTACAAAAGTCACATTCTGATAAAGTAAAACACTTTAAAAAAACAAAAAGTAAAATTTGAAAGAAAAACACTACAGGGTTAAATCAAGATGCATTCACTTGAGAAGCAAAATAACTTGGGTCTTGTATACTAAAAAACATATCAAAGATAAGTGAGTTTATGCTAAAAACCCAAGACCAGATATCTGCCAGTGGAGACAGAGTTCAGATACTCGTGTTAACACTTCACAATAAGGGTGTCGTTTATTTAGCTAACATGAACTAACAATACTTCAACGGCATGTTCATTTCAGCAATTAATACATTTTTAAGGTCAAAAGTACCTGTTCACGTATAATGCACTGTGAACTAACATGAGCATGAATATAATATCGCTTCTCCAGTAAATGTCTCTTGATTTAAGAATATTTGTGCTGGAAAACGAGACAGAAACACTGAGGAAGACCATCATGTTTTGCAGTTTCAACTGAAGAAAAGATGAAGTGTGTATTGTTGAGGTGACGTACAGTGCGCACGTGTCCGCACACCATCAAGCCGGAGTTGTTGGTGAAAGCGTGTACGAGATACATCAGCGCCGGCCGAGAGTTCGGGTATCCGGACATGATGAGACACTGAGGCCTGTGGGAACAGCAGGAGTTCAGTCCGTCTCTGTAGACTCACGTTAATATGGTCCAAAGCGTCTACACTCTAAAACATGCTGGTTTGGGTCAAATATGGACAAACCCAAACTTTGGGTTAAAAATGTCATTTCAAAATTTAACCCGACGTCTGGGTTTGTCCATATTTGACCCAATTTGAGTTGTTTTACAAATTGGTCACTATAACTGATGTAATGGTCTTGCTTATGAATTATGATACCGGTTTATTTGTGAAATATCATATACATAAAGCAAAATGTATGTTAACTGTACTAAATGCTAGACTATTTTCCACTAACTTAAAGGTTTTTGTGACTTCACTACAGAACAATCGTAAAGCTGTTAAGACATCTCAGCTGTTGGAAAGGATACTTGAAGTATGATTGATTTTTTGATACAAAATGCAGAATTCTGATCTTAATTTTTTATACATTCAAGTGTTTTCACTGCAAAAAATGCTTTTCTTACTTAGTATTTTTGTCTTGTTTCCAGTCCAAATATCTAAAATTTCTTAAATCAAGATGCATGACATAAGATATTAAGTCTTGTTTTCTGACTAAATAAATAAAAATTAAGTGAGTTTTTTTTTTATTCCCCCAGAAAACGGGACATAATATCTTATCTAGTAAATGCATCTTGATTTAAGAATTTTTATACATTTGGACTGGAAACTGGAACTGGAAATACTAAGTAAGAAAAGCATTTTTTGCAGTGTTATTGTTGTTATTGCGATAATAAATAAATAAATAAATAAATGAATGAATAATTGTGTGTAGAGTCCCACATGTGTGTGTTCATCTGACTCACCGGAAGTTCTTGATGTGATCCTCGACCCCGGTCAGATGCAGAGAGTGTGTCAGGGCTTTATTGTACATCAGCGCTTGTGTCGACGATCCCCAGTTCACATCTGCAGCAGAAACACACCGTTCAGCCTCTGACACGCGCACTTATGATGTTAACACACAATCAATAACACTTTACAATCACTACTCACATTTATGCATTTGGAAGATGCTTTTATCCAAAGTGACAGTAAAGACATTTATAATGAAGATTCTATTTCAAATAAATGCTGTTCTTTTGAACTTTCTATTCATCAAAGAATCCTAAAAAATAAAATACATCACAGTTTCCACAAAAATATGAACACTGATAATAATCATAAATGTATCTTGAGCATCAGATCCTCATATTAGAGTGATTTCTGAAGGATCATGTGACACTGAAGACTGGAGTAATGATGCTGAAAATCACAGGAATAAATTACACTTTACTGTATATTCACATAGAGAACAGATGATTTACATTAGAATAATATTTCACTGTTTTTACTGTATTTTTTATCAAGTAAATGCAGCCTTGGTGAGCAGAAGAGACTCTTTCAGAAACATTAATAATCTTAATCATTCCAAGCTTCTCACAAAACGTAGTCTTAAAGTCCCCCTGTGGTGTAAATCCAGCGTTTAATGTTGTTTATGTGGTGTTTTTAATACGCTTTATAGACACACCATGTGTAAGTTCATAAGTCGACAGCATTGCTGAGTATTTCCTCCTTAAAACTGCAGTGAACCAAAGACAGTCTCAAAAACACGGTTTGAAATCGCTGGTGTTTCTGACGTCACAAACGACCTTGTAACCAATCAGATCAACGTGTGATCGTCAACCAGTGGATCTCTGAGCTGAGGGAGTGAGTGGAGGCGGGGCTCATTTGCATATTCATAGAACCACACATACTAAATGAGGCGAGGGTGTCGAGTTACATTCAAGATATTTCAAGGAAAAAACGTTTAAATATGTCATTTTGGTGATCAAAGATGAGTTTTAAGGGACACAATGATTGACTACAGGGGGACTTTAAACTATATGTTGCACATAATCATACTGTAGATCTGAAGTGAAAGCAGATCTGACCTGGTTTCTTATAGCTGACGTATATGTAGAGCGCCAGAACGATGCCGTTGGTGACCAGCGCCGCCCACCAGTTGATCACGAACATCACGGCGCAACACAGCACGGCTCCGGCCAGCGACACCCACTTGTTATAGTATTTGAAACTCGGACGCCACCCTGTCCAGATGCGAATCAGCGTGATCAACTTCATCAGGGATGTTTTACACACTGGCTGAATCCCAAATCACCCCCTACACCCTCAAACAGCGCATTATTATTTAAGGGGACAGCAATATGTACTCATTCAATCCCACAATGCACTGCGATAATGAGTGTACAACCGATGTACCGATGCTCAACGGCTGTCCGAATTCACACACTCGTTTTCAGTCACTCCTTCAAGTGAACGGTATTAACGTAGGGAGCAGTGAACGAGGGTTTAGGGGACGAGTTCGGATTCAGCCACTGACTGAGGAAATGACACTTGCCTGGAGAGTTCGCCAGCGACGCGTGGAAAACAGAGAAGTTTATCAATGCGTACGAGGCCAAGAAGAAGTTGGAAATGATGGGAGCGATGATGTTTAACTCCGCTGAAACACCAACACATGTGATTTTACACACACAGACGCTGTCGTTGACACACTCAAACCAGAATATATTCAGAACCTTCAACATTTCTCACATTATCAGTTTATTCGCTATAGTTGGTAATAAAATCTGAGCAGAACTCAGTGGATATTTGACTGGTTTTGTCCGTCCTTCTGTTAGACTCTCACACATGAATTATGTTGAATATCTGTCAGCTGTTAAATTTAACTCCACAATTAGATAATACCAGTTTAGCTCAACCAGTGACCAAGCAATGCTTCATGTTGTTCAGTGTGTGTGTAAAAAGAGCATTAGCAATTACAGAAAACACACTTCAGCAAAACATGATCAGCTCAAAGTGGAGGAATCATTGTTACTGGTAGTCACTGGATGAAGAATATTTGGGTGTAATATGTCAGTTTACTTTATTCTGCTCTCCTCACTTACAGAAATGAACTATAGTGTCCTGATCACACTAGTGGAACAATATCAAAAATTATATCTGGTGTTTGAATCATTTTTGGTTTGACTGTATAAGAGTGGGGTGGAGGTGATTTACCGATCAGAATGAAGGCCAGGCCGATGACGAAGGTGAGGACGTAAGCGCGCAGAGGCTCTTTGTTCTTTCCGTATCCTTTGGCGAACACATGTAATCCAGGGTAGATTTTATCCTTACACAAGGCCTGCAGAAACACACACACATGCACACACACACACAAACACACACACGCACGCACGCACGCACGCACCAAACACACACACACACACACACACACACACACACACACACGCACACACACACACGCACACACAAGATAAAAGAGAGAAAATACATCATCATTTACTGTATGCATTTGGCAGATGCTTTTAACCAAAGTGGCTTACATTGCATTCAAGCTATTAAACATTTTTTCACTTCATGCATTATCCTTACGGGAGTTTCATCAGTTCTCTGATGATTTTGCAATAAATTACCCAAATGCCATTTATCATTGTGCGAAAATCAGAAAGCACAAGCTTTTGTATCAGGTTGCCATGTTGAAACCCTTAAAATAACAGTAGAAGATGGTGAATTACGAGTGGAAATGTACAGTCGACGGCATTAACACTGACAGTACCACACATGAAAAATGTGTAACGGTCAATTTGCAGATGCAAACGGCTCAATAATGTGTTTTTATTTGGCTGCACGTCACATCACTCATTAGAGCTGTTGAAAGTGATGCACACATTCAGCACGATGCTTTTATTCAATTAAATACAACTAATCATCACATAAGATGAGGTTCTCAGGACTTTGGCAAACGTTCTGTCAAGGTTCTCTGAAAGTTATAAACAAACAAACTCTCTACTAACGTTAAAAAAAACGTTCGTTAAAAGTGATCTGGTCTTTAATAATGTTCTCTAAACGTTAGAACAACAACATTATTTATACATCGTTCATGAAGCTTTTTTTCTGAAATGTTTTGAAAACCTGAAATCATGACTTATTGAATACAGTCATAATTATGAATTACTATAATAAAGTTAACATTATGACAAGACGAAAATTCTGACAAAAAAGTTGAAATTATTAGTCATATTTATAAGATAAAATGAAATTATGACAGTGAGTCAATTATATGACAAAAGTAATTATTACATACAATCTAGTCAAAATGATGAGATGTAAACTCAGAATCATGACATAAAAAGTTGATATGACATTCATATTTATGAGATGAAAGTCAAAATTATTACATACTAAGATGAATTTATGACAAAAAAGTTGAAAGTATGAAAATCATTTTTATGAAATTAAAAGGTAGTAAGAAAAAGTAAGAACAGCATGCATGTTGTGTGGCCATGCCTGATGTGTTAACCGCTGGCCTCAGTGTATCAAACACACAGAAGATCTGAAGACTGACCTGGAAGACTTTAGGAGCGCTGACCAGAGACGCCAGCGCCGACGAGAGCGTAGCGGAGAAGATCCCAGCGGTGATGAGCGGCCCGAACCCAGACACCAAACTCATCACCTGACAGAACCACAGAACCATCACAGAACCACACACAACATTAACATCACAGAACCATCAGTAACATCACAGACAGCTCAACAACACTTCTTTCAGACACATAAACTATCTTAAAGTCCCCCTGTGAGAAAGTCTCACTAATGACACTGATTTATGATGTGGATGTACAAGATCGCTTTCTTCCCGATCGCGGGGACTCTTATTTTGGCGGAACACAGCTCATTCGGTGGAGTGCTTCAGAGCGCAGTGCGCGCGCGATCCAGTCTGACATCAGCCGTTATCTTCAGTGAGAACGAGCCGTGAAATTCCCTTACTGAATGCCGTTATATGATCTTCGTTTTGTTCCTTTGAGTGTTTGAAGTTGTGTGCGTCCAGAGAGAAAACCACACACATATGCTGACCACTTCTATGGACATAAAGCACAAGATGATACCACTCAGTGTCAGTATTCATGCTCGTATTTGATATGTGTGCAGAGAGCACAGTTTAGTTCAACCTTCTATGATCTGGTTCTTCCCCTGCATATGCTTGTATAAATAAATCTGTTCAACTGGATTCCTTCCTCTACTTTGGTGTTCTAACCGGCACACCCGGACCAGCTCCATCTCATTAGCAGCGGCTAGCACCTTACAGTCCTTAGCACCTCAGTTACATTTGGTCCTTCGAGCCGGATACAAGCTGTTCCGGGAACATGCAACAAAGTGGTGAAGCATCCTGGGTCCCATCGACTCGACCTAAGAGGCAGCGGAGACCACCGCAGTATCTTGAGGATTATGAGGTTGGTCCAGTGAGACGACAGACATATGTTTCACCTCGTACAAGTTTGTTACAGCATGTGCATGGGCTAGAGGAGTGGAGCCCTCACCATGAGCAACATGACATCATGACTTTGCGTAAACATACACGCCACTTTCAAGTCAAGTGGCGTGTTATCTATACGCATTTTGAGCTATCCGCGTGTGTGTCCACGCCGAAATTAACCGTCATCTTTTGCGTGTATGTGTACGCCATTAAATGTCCGAGTGATTTCGCGTGTATGTACACGCCGTTAAATGTACGAGCGAAACGAAGCAAATTCTATATTTACATCTGTGGAGCAATATTTTTTTCCCTAGAATGGTAGGGGAAGACTCATAAATGGTATTAACCCCAGTGACGGGTAGGTTTAGGGACGGGGTTGGGGTAGGTCATATATTTATACAGTAATGTAACGTTAAGTCAAAGGCGTTGATAAACACGCTGAAAAGCGATTATGCGTGTTGATAGCACGCCAAAAATGGAAAAACGAATTGACGTGTCATACATACGCCATTTCATGAGATCAGTCTGCCATGAGGGAGCGGTTATGATGATGCCTGCTGACAATGCTCATGTCAAGAGGTCCCCTCGTCAGGATCAGTGGGACTCGGATATTAGTGAGCATGATGAAGAGTACTCTCCCAGCTATGATACACGTTCAGCTGGCCGACGTGCGGAGTGGACAGACACTCCGACACCCTATGCAGAGGACGGAAATGAGCTGTATGAGATGCGTAGAGAGAACACATCATTATGTAGACCCGAAGAGAGCAGGCAGAGCGGCCGTGCACAGCTTTGGGGGATTCAGAGGGAAACGTATTCTCCTGTGGCCTCAGTCAAGACACCGCAGAGGGCACGACAAGAACCGTGGCCAGTACCACCCCCTCCTCTAACGGATCACTTTCCGACCCGAGAGGAAGAAGTGGAGTATGACGACTGGCTACCGCCTCCACCATGGCCCTCTGCTGAACCACCTTCAATGCCTCCAGAGGGTGAGGAGACACAGATGGTCACTATGATAGATAGAATGATGAAGGAACTCCAGCTAATCAGGGATAGTGCTGCATCTAACTCCGCAACTAAAAGTCATCTTTCTTCAACCCCTAAGAGACCATCAGCTAGGAAGCTTCATGATATTCAGCCTCTGACTCACTGGTCGCAGTATTACTCACCAGGCACCAGCTCTCCTCCTGTCATGGACTCGGCTACATCCAGGCTTCCGCCTAAACACGTACCAGGGCCTCATATGAGTCATCGTACCCCCCCTCAAGAAGTACCATACCGGCCTTCATCAGTTATGGTGAAGGAAAAGGAATACCATGGGCCAAGACCGAAAATCCCCCTCTTCATCCATAGGGACCCCATTGAATTCTCCCGCCTGAAGCTCGTTGCCAAGGGATGCCACTGAGCTCTTTAAATATCAGGTTCTTGTGGACCATCTGAGGTTGGAGGAGGCTAGCCTTATAGCTGACTCATACATCAATTCGCCTATGCCGTACTCAGATACAATGGCCGCATTGAAGGAGAAGTTCGGTCAGCCACATCACGTCGCCTTAAAGAGAATCGCTGCTGTCATGGACTCACCAGAGATCAGGCGGGGAGATACAGTAGCCTTTGAGAAGTTTGCTTTGCATGTTCAGTCGCTAGTGGGCATGTTAAAGACCCTGGGCTCTAATGGAGAAGTTGAGCTGAGATGCGGCTCACACGTTGCACGACTGCTCACGAAAGTTCCGCCTGAGTTGAGGGCAAATTTCCGCCGTCAGATGTTCAATCGACCTGGCACTACTCATACCCTGCTTGACTTGGCAGAGTGGCTCCAGTATGAGTCGTGGTGTCAGAGTTATGACATCCCATCTGACACCCGAGTCCAAGCGTCCCTGAGCCATAAAGCTGAGAAGCATCACAGTAGATCAGCGGCTACCGTGCTACATGGGGCAGAGAGCTCTGGGGATAGTAAGGCCGCAAAGCGAGATGGTCAGAGTCCCTCAGATTTCAAAAGGAGAGGCAAGATAAAGCAGTATTGCCCATATTGCAAGAGTGCAGAACATTTCCTAAATAAGTGCCCAGCCATTCAGAAGTTCACAAGGGAGGAAGTCATACAATGGATCAAGGTGAATAAAAGATGCTGGAGATGTGGGAGGTCCCACCAAGCCGCACAGTGCGACCTCAAAAGACTCTGTGACCTGTGCCAAGGAAAGCACTTGAGAGTTCTCCACAGTGTGAACACCTGTCCCGCTGCAGAATCACCCAAAGTAGAGAGTTGTCTAGTTAACAACGGTACCGAGGTTCTTTACCTGGACCGGCCATCAACTTCCACTCGTGTCCTATTAAAGGTTGTGAGAGTGCTTCTTCGGAACAAGGACCATACTCTTGACACCTATGCGGTGTTGGATGATGGATCGGAACGCACGATGCTCCTTCCAGAAGCTGTTGACCGACTTGGATTGCAAGGTAGACCAGAGGATCTTGTCCTACGCACAATACGTCAGGATGTTCAAACGTTGAAGGGATCATCCGTCAAATTCTGCATATCACCCCTTGCATATCCCAGAAGAAGACCGTCTCAGTCTGGCGGATCACTCATATCCCATCTCCATGTTGAAGAGGAAATATAAACATCTGGCAGACCTCCCTATCGAACCATTCGAGCATGTCAAGCCACTTGTATTGATAGGAGCGGATCACCCCCATCTGCTCACTCCAGTCGAGCCAGTGAGGTTAGGCCCTCCAGGAGGGCCGGCAGCTATCCGTACAAAACTGGGTTGGACGCTTCAGGGGCACACAACAGTGCCTCCTTACCAGTGTTTCGCCTCAGACAACTGAGTTGATGAGGAATGTTGAGAAACTCTGGCAGATGGATGTGCTGCCTTTTCAGGCTGACAAGATGGTGGTGAGATCGAAGCAAGACAAGGAGGCAATAGAGCTCCTGGAGGCAAAGACAAGGAGGGTAGAAGTTGCTGGCATCCTCCGATATGCTACTCCTTTGCTACGGAAACCAGACATGCCCCTGTTTCAGGCATCCAAAGAGGCTGTTCTGCCGAGCTTGAGGAGTACAGAGAAGCGATTGGCTAAGGACCCTCAACGTGCCAGAGCCTACTGTGAGGCAATCGACCAGCTGGTACAATCAGGAGCTGTCAAGAAGTTGGGCCCAGATGAGATCTCAATGACTGGTGAAACATGGTACATACCTCATCACCTAGTTAGCCATAATGGGAAGAATCGGCTTGTTTTCAACTGTTCCTATCAGTTCCGGGGACTGAATCTGAATGATGCCCTTCTTCCAGGACCGACCTTGGGCGCATCTCTTCTTGGGGTCCTGCTGCACTTTAGGCAGCAAGCTGTAGCAATTAGTGGAGATATCAAGGGTATGTTCCACCAAGTCCAGCTTCTGCCAGAAGACCGGCCACTTCTCAGGTTTGTGTGGAGAGATATGAAGCGAGAGGATCCCCCTGACACCTTCGAGTGGCAAGTTCTGCCCTTTGGCACCACCTGCTCACCTTGTTGTGCCACCTTTGCTCTTCAACGGCATGCCAGAGATCACAGTGTTCCAGAAGATGGTGTCAGAGACTCTGTAGAACGCTGCTTCTATGTCGATAATTGCCTTCAGAGCGTGCCAACTGCAGCTGAAGCAAGGGGGTTGGTGGACAAACTCAGGGAGATTCTGGCATCAGGTGGGTTTGAGATCCATCAGTGGGCATGTAACATCCCAAGTGTCATCGGACATCTGCCAAAGGAAGCAAGGTCGGACAGTATGGAGCGCTGGCTCTCACATGATGACATAGGTCTGTCCGAATCAACACTTGGACTTAGTTGGCATTGGGAATCGGACGTCTTGGGGTATAAGAGCCACCCGCTGGACTATGGCATACTGACTATGCGCAATGTGTATAAAGTTCTGGCTCGGCAGTATGACCCTCTTGGGTTCGTATTACCCTACACAACCCGTGCCAAGTTGCTTGTCCAGAGCATGTGGGATAAGCATCGTCACTGGGACGACCCCCTCCTTCCTCAGGAGCTCCAGACAGCTTGGAAAGAGTGGGAAGCCGAACTCCATCTGTTGCCTCGCATAACCTTACCTCGATCTTATGTTCCAGCTCATGTGGGTCAAACGGTTGTATCTAGACAGATCCACATATTTAGCGATGCATCAGAGAAAGCCTACGGCTCTGTGTCCTACCTGCGGACCGAGGATACCCAAGGTCAAGTCTACCTGTCTTTACTGGCAGCGAGATCAAGAGTCGCTCCTCGGCGACGACACTCCATTCCACGTCTCGAGCTCTGTGGTGCCTTAACAGCAGCCCAACTGTCAAAGATGTTGGAGGGGGAGCTGACCTTGAAGGTTGATCAGACTATACTTTGGAGCGATTCAACCACGGTACTTACCTGGCTGCAGTCGGAGTCGTGCCATTTTAAAGTATTTGTGGGCACCCGTGTAACTGAAATTCAGGAACTCACAGAACCCAGCGCCTGGCGTTATGTGGACTCCTCACTGAATCCTGCCGATGATGTCACACGGGGTAAGACTCTTGGGGAGCTTGCCTTGCCTAATCGCTGGAGCCAAGGGCCCCCTTTCCTCCTCAAGGGACTCGACGAATGGCCATCCCAAGCACCTAAGCTGTCTGTTTCAGATTTGTCAGAGTACAGGAAGTCAGTCTCTTGTGGTATTGTCACTAACAGTGACTGGCCATGTTCTCTACAAGGTGGCCAACACACTTGGAAGGATCTCGTTGAGGCTACGGTGCGTGAGCTTCACGGGGCGGCTGGACAGGGTAGCGCTGTTATTGCTTCAGATTATCATCAAGCAGAAATGATAATCTACAAGAGAATCCAGCAAGACTGTTTCCCAGAGGAACGGCATCACCTCGAGAAGGGCAAGTCGGTACCGAATAGTAGTCGCCTACTTACCTTGTCCCCAGAGTTAGACCCTAAGGAGGCGATCATACGTGTTGGTGGTAGATTGCGGCGAGCTGAAGGTCTCGATTCTGCTTCTAAACACCCGATCGTCCTGGACCCTAGTCATCCAGCCACCAAGCTACTTATACAGGACTATGACGCTCGTCTCTGCCACCCTGGACCTGAACGGGTATTCGCAGAAATGCGTCGCACCTTTTGGATCCTGCGCGGGAGAGAGGCGATCCGTCATATTCAACATCTCTGTAAGGAGTGTCGAAGATGGAAGGCTAAGCCATCGGTGCCCAAGATGTCAGATTTACCTGTGGCCCGTCTGCGTCTATATAAGCCGGCCTTCTATTCCACAGGTGTAGACTGTTTTGGGCCTTTCCAGGTGAAGTTGGGACGCCGCTCTGAGAAGAGATGGGGTATTATTTACAAATGTCTCACTACGCGAGCGGTGCACCTGGACCTCTTACACAGCTTGGATTCAGAATCGTTTCTAATGAGCCTCAGGAGATTCATTGCCCGTAGAGGTACACCGGCTGAACTCTACTCGGATCAGGGCACAAATTTCAAGGCAGGAGAGAAAGAGCTTCGTGAGACATTTGACAGTCTATCCTCAGAGCTTCAGCAACTTCTAGCGAAGCAGAAGATTGCCTTCCACTTCAACCCCCCGGCAGCACCCCATTTCGGTGGGGCATGGGAGCGAGAGATAAGATCGGTCAAATCTGCTTTGTATACAGTTATAGGAGCTCAATCAGTCTCCGAAGTAGTACTCCGTACCGTCTTGTTGGAAGTTGAGGCGATACTGAACACAAAGCCACTGGGATATACCTCAGCCAACATAGCAGATCTAGATGCAATTACTCCGAACATCCTCCTGATGGGGCGGCTAGATGGTGCTTTGCCCCAGGTGGTATACAACAAGAGTGAAGGCTTGAGCAGGAGAAGATGGAGGCACTGTCAGGTCTTGGCAGACCACTTCTGGTCTAGGTTTATAAGGTACTACTTGCCCACCCTGCAGCCTCGACAGAAGTGGCATACCACCGCAGTAGATCTTGCGGTCAACTCCGTTGTTCTGATGATGGACCCGCAGCTTCCCAGGGCTCTTTGGCCAGTCGGCAGAGTGACTAAGGTACATCAGAGCGCTGATAGTCGTGTAAGGTCAGTAGATGTCCGGATCAAGGACAAAGTGTACACCAGACCAGTTGCCCGTCTCATCGCCCTTCCAGCTATCCCAGATTCATAGGAGGAAGGCAATTCCGTTGTAGTGCCCACGGATGAGGCTGAGCAGTGAGCCTTTCTTGGGAGCAAATTGCATGCAATTTGGGGGCGGCTGTGAGAAAGTCTCACTAATGACACTGATTTATGATGTGGATGTACAAGATCGCTTTCTTCCCGATCGCGGGGACTCTTATTTTGGCGGAACACAGCTCATTCGGTGGAGTGCTTCAGAGCGCAGTGCGCGCGCGATCCAGTCTGACATCAGCCGTTATCTTCAGTGAGAACGAGCCGTGAAATTCCCTTACTGAATGCCGTTATATGATCTTCGTTTTGTTCCCTTGAGTGTTTGAAGTTGTGTGCGTCCAGAGAGAAAACCACACACATATGCTGACCACTTCTATGGACATAAAGCACAAGACGATACCACTCAGTGTCAGTATTCATGCTCGTATTTGATATGTGTGCAGAGAGCACAGTTTAGTTCAACCTTCTATGATCTGGTTCTTCCCCTGCATATGCTTGTATAAATAAATCTGTTCAACTGGATTCCTTCCTCTACTTTGGTGTTCTAACCGGCACACCCGGACCAGCTCCATCTCATTAGCAGCGGCTAGCACCTTACAGTCCTTAGCACCTCAGTTACACCCCCTGTGGTGTAAATCCAGCGTTTAATGTTGTTTATGTGTCTATGTGGTGTTTTTAATACGCTTTAAGACACACTATGTGTAAGTTCATAAGTCGACAGCATTGCTGAGTATTTGCTGCTTAAAACTGCAGTGAACCAAAGACAGTCTCAAAAACACGGTTTGAAATCGCTGGTGATTCTGACGTCACAAACGACCTTGTAACCAATCAGATCAACGTGTGATCGTCAACCAGTGGATCTCTGAGCTGAGTGAGTGAGTGGAGGCGGGGCTCATTTGCATATTCATAGAACCGCGCATACTAAATGAGGCGAGGGTGTCGGGTTACATTCAAGCTATTTTAAGACATGATTAAAAAAAATATGTAATTTTGGTGATCAAAGATGAGTTTTAAGAGATAAAATGATTGACTACAGGGGGACTTTCTTTTGACTGGTAGTGTATGCATTGTAATATAACCATGATAACTATATAAGCACATCTTATGCCCGTGTTTGGCGTCACACACACCTGGAAGTCGTTCTGAAGCCCGTACTTGCAGCCTCCCTCTCTGCAGATGGAGAAGTCGAATCCGAGCGAGCAAGAAGCGTCGGTGCAGTTCTCCAGCGAGCCCACGATCGTGTCGTTATCATCGCCTGTGGCGTCGCGCACGATACAAGAGCCTGAAACACAGCAAACGCACAACGTCACGTCTGACCCGAGACTCCACACGACAAGTTCAGGTTCAAATTTACTTGTATAGTACATTTAAAAACAACCACAGTTGACCAAAGTGCTTAGCAATGTCAGGATACACACAAATAAACAAATAAACAAAAAAACAAACACAGTAGAGAATGTCATAGTTGCAAAACTCAACTCGAAATGAAAGCTAAGGAATAAAAGTGGGTCTTAAGCAATGACTTAACCCCACCCCTAATCCCTAACCCCACCCCTAATCCTACCCATCTCCGCCCCCTGATCCCTAACCCCACCCCTAATCCTACCCATCTCCGCCCCCTGATCCCTAACCACACCCCTAATCCTACCCATCTCCGCCCCCTGATCCCTAACCCCACCCCTAATCCTACCCATCTCCACCCCCTGATCCCTAACCCCACCCCTAATCCTACCCATCTCCCCCTGATCCCTAACCACACCCCTAATCCTACCCATCTCCGCCCCCTGATCCCTAACCCCACCCCTAATCCTACCCATCTCCGCCCCCTGATCCCTAACCACACCCCTAATCCTACCCATCTCCGCCCCCTGATCCCTAACCCCACCCCTAATCCTACCCATCTCCGCCCCCTGATCCCTAACCCCACCCCTAATCCTACCCATCTCCGCCCCCTGATCCCTAACCACACCCCTAATCCTACCCATCTCCGCCCCCTGATCCCTAACCCCACCCCTAATCCTACCCATCTCCGCCCCCTGATCCCTAACCCCACCCCTAATCCTACCCATCTCCGCCCCCTGATCCCTAACCCCACCCCTAATCCTACCCATCTCCCCCTGATCCCTAACCACACCCCTAATCCTACCCATCTCCGCCCCCTGATCCCTAACCCCACCCCTAATCCTACCCATCTCCGCCCCCTGATCCCTAACCACACCCCTAATCCTACCCATCTCCGCCCCCTGATCCCTAACCCCACCCCTAATCCTACCCATCTCCGCCCCCTGATCCCTAACCCCACCCCTAATCCTACCCATCTCCCCCTGATCCCTAACCACACCCCTAATCCTACCCATCTCCGCCCCCTGATCCCTAACCCCACCCCTAATCCTACCCATCTCCGCCCCCTGATCCCTAACCACACCCCTAATCCTACCCATCTCCGCCCCCTGATCCCTAACCCCACCCCTAATCCTACCCATCTCCGCCCCCTGATCCCTAACCCCACCCCTAATCCTACCCATCTCCGCCCCCTGATCCCTAACCCCACCCCTAATCCTACCCATCTCCGCCCCCTGATCCCTAACCCCACCCCTAATCCTACCCATCTCCGCCCCCTGATCCCTAACCCCACCCCTAATCCTACCCATCTCCGCCCCCTGATCCCTAACCCCACCCCTAATCCTACCCATCTCCGCCCCCTGATCCCTAACCCCACCCCTAATCCTACCCATCTCCGCCCCTTAGATCTGGATCCAACTCCGCCCCCTGGATCTCGTGTACTGCAATGAGGTGCTACTGATCCTATAGGCTAAAATCTCTGTCTCTGATCGTTAGTTGGACATGTTCACCGACAGCCGATGACCGTTGCGATCACATTTGACCTCCGACGAGATTCTGGCGTGTCAGGACATTTTCTTGCGTGCGTCTGTTGTCGTACAGTGTGACATTAATGACAACTGAGATCTTCATGATCAGCGACCATCATGTTCGTACAGTCTGACAAGCAACAATCGTAAAGGACTATTATAATAAAATCACACAGTGTGCATCCGGCTTTAAAAATGTCAGCAGTCCGAGCTGTTCTTATATGACCCGGTGACCAGCCTCTGAGAAGACTCGGCCATCTTTATATTTTAACCCTGATCTCAGAACATCTGTGTTGAAGATTTTATTATTTAGAAAACAAGTCATTTAGCCTTATAAGAATACACAATTATTTCTTGTATGAGTCCTCTAAAAGGACTCTGTATAGGTGACTTTGAAAGCTGCAAGACCTTCTGTAAAAAGACCCTGAATGTCAGTTCTATTCTGAGAAGTCACATGGTACAAGACCTTCACCCAAAACTATCTATAAGTGTATGACCATCTTTGGAAAAGGATGTATGGATATATGTGAGAAGCTGGGCACTGATCAGGAGTGATCGCCTGCAGGAGGAAGGGATCTCCTGCTGGAGGGAGTGATCCCCTGCAGGAGATGCTCGGCTTTGTTTGTTAATAAAGTCTATTATTTCTGGCATCAAAGATCTCTGCGAAGTTATTTTACAGAACAATTGAAACCACTTCAAGTGCTCTCACAGGAGTGTGGACGTGTAAAAGCTCTGATAAATTAGAAGGAGCCAACCCATTCAAAATCTTCAAAACAAGCAATGTTTTAATCTTATCTTTAGACAGTCAGAGGAAGAGCATTACCGTTTGAGAAGGCGACAGCGATGTAAACCACTCCGGTTATGAGGATCGCCAGGAGAGTTCCTTTGGGAATCGCTGACTGCGGATCCTAGAGACGGCAGATGTTACAAACATCATCTCTTATGAAAATCCACAGAATCTCAAACATAATCCTTGAGAGAAATGCACTGAAATTTCTGCAACCAAAAATTCAGTTGAAACGCCCGAGATTATTGACCGAATCAGTGACGTTTTTCCAGTAACATTAACATTAATAAAGACCAGATATATTTGAACCAACGTTCTATTAATGTTCTCAAAATGTTAGAACAAAAACATTATTTCTACATCATTCATGGAAAGAAAAATTATGTTACATTTCAGTTGGACGTTCATCTAATGTTTTTTAAATGTTACTAATTGTTCCAGAACTTTCAGAGAACATTCAAAAGTAACGTTCCCTAACGTTTGCATAACCAGAGAAGAAAAACGTTTTTAAAACTGGACATTTTGTGTCTCTTTAATGTGTGCGACATCTCTTCCTCTTCACTACTAGTTACAGCAGCAAATAAACATGAATATGAACATCAGAAGGAATGATGAAAGATTCAGAACAACTTCCTGAAATCAATCATGTCTCCTGTAATCCATCAATAAAACCGCTTCAAACGTCACATTCACCTCCAGATCAGCTAGAAAAATGATTCATATGTGCACATATTCATGATATTTTTACTTTACCAGTGGTCTTACATATTTAATGCATGTTTGAATAAATTCATAATGAAAACAAGTTAAGACAGCCAGCGTTTAAATGTTTATATAGCAACAAATTGGAGTAGAAAATTTAAATTTGACTTAAAAGACAGCAATGTTTGCAAAACTTGATTATTAAATAAATTCGATTAAATCAACTATATGTTTGGTTTTGTGTTCTGGCTGAAAGCTTTGGTCCACAGTATTGGAGTGCATGTCTTGTTGAGCGAGGACAATCTCTCACCGCCAGGTCTCCGGATATGTTGGCTCCTGCTAGGATCCCGGTGGCGGCCGGGAAGAAGATGGCAAACACTGAGAAGAAGGTTTCTTCATCCCTGAAGTCTGGACCCATGTTCTCCATCATTATGGCAGCTTGGAGAGGAGAGTATGAAGAATCAGCATGAACACAATCTGGGCCCAGGGCATCTTATTCCTACAACATCATGAAACATTCTGCATATGGATCATATCTGTCAGTCTGTCTCCCTCATAGCGTGCAGCCGTGCACGTGAACAAATATGAAACTGCATGACCAAAAAACACAATGAGCGATGACGAGCATGTAGCTCTAATTAAAATGCCAATTTTCTTACAAAAATACTTTCTAAATTAAAGACCCGCTGAAACCAAAATGAAGTTTTATAGCTTTGAGTATGAATATGAATATGTTCACCTTAAGGTTATGAATAAGCTTCCAAACAATGACAAGATTCGCATTTAGGAGATTAGAAGCATTACAGTCTCTCACTTCCGCTAAAATGGATCAGAGACTTCACCGCTTCTCATCACATCTTCTGTCCAATCAAACGCTCTCTAGAATCTAAAGCTCCGCCCCCTTTGCTATAAACACCACCTGACTGAAGCGACCGTTGACAGACACGGAGAAATATGTGTTGGAGATGTTATATATATATATATGTGTGTTCGGTCGCTCAAACGCTCGAGTTTTATTCTGTTTTCCAACTGTACGTTGCCCAAGAATGAAATGGCTAGAATTTATTCACACTTCTGTTATTGAATCCAACGTATCGTCAGCGCTCGGATTCGCTTCTAATGGTGTTGTCAGTCTGTGAGGGAAACGAAACGCTATTGGCTATTTGAAAAGGAGGAGGAGCCAATCAATAAGTCCCGCCTTTGCTTCCTGTTTCAGTGGAGATTACGTCAACGCATCAAACAAAGCTGCGATCCAAGGCACTTCAGTGGGACTTTAAATATCACTTTTCCATACTGTATCATAAGAGTCATCAGATTAACTCCTCCTGGACTGATTCATTCTGATCATAGATTCATATCAAACTAAAGCAGAAGAGCAGAGACGTCCCACCGTTATAACTGAAGAAGCCTTTGGGCTCCTTTGACTCCATCGGGATGAAGGATCCGATGAAGTAGTTGAATATCGCCGCCACAAGAATCACCAATAACACAATCTGGGCCTGTCGAAGATAATCAATATATCACGAGAATAATAACTACTGCAAGAAGAAATCTGAATCCACATAGGAATACACTGACCTTCGCTTCCCACTCCATTCCAGCGATGGAGATTCCCAGCAGTAGAATAACAGTGAGCGTTCCCACGATCCTGATGTCATTGATCTCATCGGTCATCAGAGCGTCGATACTCTGACAAACACAGTTTACATCATAACACTTTAGATTAAGAAGGAATCTATATGGGTCATATATGTCAAAATGCTTTTCTTACTTAGTATTTGTGTCTTGTTTCCAGTCCAAATATCAAACATTTCTTAAATCAAGATGCATTTACTAAAGTACTAAAATGACATAAGAAATTAAGTCTTGATTTCTGGGGAAATAAATCAAAATTAAGTGAGTTTTTGCTTAAAACAAGCAAAATAATCTTGTTTCTGTTTGAGTTAACATAATTTTTCTGACCCCATTGGCAGATAATTTAGCTTTTTTTTAAGCATCAACTCACTTAATTTGATTAATTCCCCCGGAAAACGGGACATAATATCTTATCTCATGTTACTCATCTAGTAAATGCATCTTGATTTAAGAATTTTTAGATATTTGGACTGGAAACTGCAAAAATACTAAGTAAGAAAAGCATTTTTTGCAGTGTAGAAGGCATGCACATTAAATAATGAAAATTCATGCTTACTCGTCTTCATCATCTATTCATCTAAGGCTTTTGGGTTCATACTCACATCCAGAAGTTCCACGACAGTTTCTGCGAAACCCACGACGTACATGGCCACAGCGACGGCATTGGCGAAGGCAAAGATCAGGCCGATGGATCCTCCAAACTCGGGCCCCAGACTCCTGGAGATCAGGTAATACGCCCCGCCTACACACAGTCACATTCACAGTCACTTTAGATGAAATTATGACTCAAACATTCAGAACAGAAGGTAGAAAGGGAATAGAACATCAGCAACAATAAAAAAAAAACTCATAGCAATAAACAAAAAAAAGATGTATACATTCAAATATACCATAATAATTTAGCAATTGTTTTTATTTTTGGAAGAATTTTTTTTTTTGCATTAACTTTTTTTTATATTTTTATGTCATTCATTATCATAAATCATGTAAATTATATTTAATTTAGTTGGAATTTGTTCATTTATGGAAGAAAAACAAAGTTGCAAAAAATATACAAATAAATGCTAAACTAAAAAACAACAACTAAAAGTTCACTGTAAATCTTTACATTGTTTTTATTCAAAAATAAACAAATTCTAACTTCATATAATATAACTGATATATGATTAACTAAATTATAATATAAATGAGTTCACGATAAATCCAAAGATAATTAGCAATTTAGTCATCTAATTAGCAAATAATGTGATTGTTTATTACACTGTTAAGAATAGCTTAAGCACAGTTTAATTAATCTGCAAAAATCATACTAATTTTGACCATTTATTTTTAAAAAAATCTCTAGCTATTTGAACTCTTGAATTTTTTTTCTAACAAATAATAATGTTTTAGATATAAATACAGGTATTGTATACAGGTTTTTTTTTAAAGTAATGAATACTTTTATGAATCAAAGACACATTAAATTGATCAACAGTGACAGTAAAGACATTTATAATGTTCCAAAAGATTATATCTCAAATAAATGCTGTTCTTTTGAACTTTCTAAAAATCAAAGAATCCTGAAAAATAAAATACATCACAGTTTCCACAAAAATATGAACACTGCTAATAATCATAAATGTTTCTTGAGCATCAGATCCTCATATTAGAGTGATTTCTGAAGGATCATGTGACACTGAAGACTGGAGTAATGATGCTGGAAATCACAGGAATAAATTACACTTTACTGTATATTCACATAGAAAACAGATGATTTACACTGTAAAATACTGTATTTTTGATCAAATAAACGCATGTTTCTGGGTCTACTGTAAGTGTGGTGTGTGAGCATGTTTCTGGGTCTACTGTAAGTGTAGTGTGTGAGCATGTTTCTGGGTCTACTGTAAGTGTGGTGTGTGAGCATGTTTCTGGGTCTACTGTAAGTGTGGTGTGTGAGCATGTTTCTGAGTCTACTGTAAGTGTGGTGTGTGAGCATGTTTCTGGGTCTACTGTAAGTGTGGTGTGTGAGCATGTTTCTGGGTCTACTGTAAGTGTAGTGTGTGAGCATGTTTCTGGGTCTACTGTAAGTGTGGTGTGTGAGCATGTTTCTGGGTCTACTGTAAGTGTAGTGTGTGAGCATGTTTCTGGGTCTACTGTAAGTGTGGTGTGTGAGCATGTTTCTGGGTCTACTGTAAGTGTGGTGTGTGAGCATGTTTCTGGGTCTACTGTAAGTGTGGTGTGTGAGCATGTTTCTGGGTCTACTGTAAGTGTAGTGTGTGAGCATGTTTCTGGGTCTACTGTAAGTGTGGTGTGTGAGCATGTTTCTGGGTCTACTGTAAGTGTAGTGTGTGAGCATGTTTCTGGGTCTACTGTAAGTGTGGTGTGTGAGCATGTTTCTGGGTCTACTGTAAGTGTAGTGTGTGAGCATGTTTCTGGGTCTACTGTAAGTGTAGTGTGTGAGCATGTTTCTGGGTCTACTGTAAGTGTGGTGTGTGAGCATGTTTCTGGGTCTACTGTAAGTGTAGTGTGTGAGCATGTTTCTGGGTCTACTGTAAGTGTAGTGTGTGAGCATGTTTCTGGGTCTACTGTAAGTGTAGTGTGTGAGCATGTTTCTGGGTCTACTGTAAGTGTGGTGTGTGAGCATGTTTCTGGGTCTACTGTAAGTGTAGTGTGTGAGCATGTTTCTGGGTCTACTGTAAGTGTAGTGTGTGAGCATGTTTCTGGGTCTACTGTAAGTGTAGTGTGTGAGCATGTTTCTGGGTCTACTGTAAGTGTAGTGTGTGAGCATGTTTCTGGGTCTACTGTAAGTGTAGTGTGTGAGCATGTTTCTGGGTCTACTGTAAGTGTAGTGTGTGAGCATGTTTCTGGGTCTACTGTAAGTGTAGTGTGTGAGCATGTTTCTGGGTCTACTGTAAGTGTAGTGTGTGAGCATGTTTCTGGGTCTACTGTAAGTGTAGTGTGTGAGCATGTTTCTGGGTCTACTGTAAGTGTGGTGTGTGAGCATGTTTCTGGGTCTACTGTAAGTGTAGTGTGTGAGCATGTTTCTGGGTCTACTGTAAGTGTAGTGTGTGAGCATGTTTCTGGGTCTACTGTAAGTGTGGTGTGTGAGCATGTTTCTGGGTCTACTGTAAGTGTAGTGTGTGAGCATGTTTCTGGGTCTACTGTAAGTGTAGTGTGTGAGCATGTTTCTGGGTCTACTGTAAGTGTGGTGTGTGAGCATGTTTCTGGGTCTACTGTAAGTGTAGTGTGTGAGCATGTTTCTGGGTCTACTGTAAGTGTAGTGTGTGAGCATGTTTCTGGGTCTACTGTAAGTGTGGTGTGTGAGCATGTTTCTGGGTCTACTGTAAGTGTAGTGTGTGAGCATGTTTCTGGGTCTACTGTAAGTGTAGTGTGTGAGCATGTTTCTGGGTCTACTGTAAGTGTGGTGTGTGAGCATGTTTCTGGGTCTACTGTATAAGTGTAGTGTGTGAGCATGTTTCTGGGTCTACTGTAAGTGTAGTGTGTGAGCATGTTTCTGGGTCTACTGTAAGTGTAGTGTGTGAGCATGTTTCTGGGTCTACTGTAAGTGTGGTGTGTGAGCATGTTTCTGGGTCTACTGTAAGTGTAGTGTGTGAGCATGTTTCTGGGTCTACTGTAAGTGTGGTGTGTGAGCATGTTTCTGGGTCTACTGTAAGTGTAGTGTGTGAGCATGTTTCTGGGTCTACTGTAAGTGTGGTGTGTGAGCATGTTTCTGGGTCTACTGTAAGTGTAGTGTGTGAGCATGTTTCTGGGTCTACTGTAAGTGTGGTGTGTGAGCATGTTTCTGGGTCTACTGTAAGTGTAGTGTGTGAGCATGTTTCTGGGTCTACTGTAAGTGTAGTGTGTGAGCATGTTTCTGAGTCTACTGTAAGTGTAGTGTGTGAGCATGTTTCTGGGTCTACTGTAAGTGTAGTGTGTGAGCATGTTTCTGGGTCTACTGTAAGTGTAGTGTGTGAGCATGTTTCTGGGTCTACTGTAAGTGTAGTGTGTGAGCATGTTTCTGGGTCTACTGTAAGTGTAGTGTGTGAGCATGTTTCTGGGTCTACTGTAAGTGTGGTGTGTGAGCATGTTTCTGGGTCTACTGTAAGTGTAGTGTGTGAGCATGTTTCTGGGTCTACTGTAAGTGTGGTGTGTGAGCATGTTTCTGGGTCTACTGTAAGTGTAGTGTGTGAGCATGTTTCTGGGTCTACTGTAAGTGTAGTGTGTGAGCATGTTTCTGGGTCTACTGTAAGTGTAGTGTGTGAGCATGTTTCTGGGTCTACTGTAAGTGTAGTGTGTGAGCATGTTTCTGGGTCTACTGTAAGTGTAGTGTGTGAGCATGTTTCTGGGTCTACTGTAAGTGTGGTGTGTGAGCATGTTTCTGGGTCTACTGTATAAGTGTAGTGTGTGAGCATGTTTCTGGGTCTACTGTAAGTGTAGTGTGTGAGCATGTTTCTGAGTCTACTGTAAGTGTAGTGTGTGAGCATGTTTCTGGGTCTACTGTAAGTGTGGTGTGTGAGCATGTTTCTGAGTCTACTGTAAGTGTAGTGTGTGAGCATGTTTCTGGGTCTACTGTAAGTGTAGTGTGTGAGCATGTTTCTGAGTCTACTGTAAGTGTAGTGTGTGAGCATGTTTCTGGGTCTACTGTAAGTGTGGTGTGTGAGCATGTTTCTGGGTCTACTGTAAGTGTGGTGTGTGAGCATGTTTCTGAGTCTACTGTAAGTGTAGTGTGTGAGCATGTTTCTGGGTCTACTGTAAGTGTAGTGTGTGAGCATGTTTCTGAGTCTACTGTAAGTGTAGTGTGTGAGCATGTTTCTGGGTCTACTGTAAGTGTAGTGTGTGAGCATGTTTCTGGGTCTACTGTAAGTGTAGTGTGTGAGCATGTTTCTGGGTCTACTGTAAGTGTGGTGTGTGAGCATGTTTCTGAGTCTACTGTAAGTGTAGTGTGTGAGCATGTTTCTGGGTCTACTGTAAGTGTAGTGTGTGAGCATGTTTCTGGGTCTACTGTAAGTGTGGTGTGTGAGCATGTTTCTGGGTCTACTGTAAGTGTGGTGTGTGAGCATGTTTCTGAGTCTACTGTAAGTGTAGTGTGTGAGCATGTTTCTGGGTCTACTGTAAGTGTGGTGTGTGAGCATGTTTCTGAGTCTACTGTAAGTGTGGTGTGTGAGCATGTTTCTGGGTCTACTGTAAGTGTGGTGTGTGAGCATGTTTCTGAGTCTACTGTAAGTGTAGTGTGTGAGCATGTTTCTGAGTCTACTGTAAGTGTGGTGTGTGAGCATGTTTCTGAGTCTACTGTAAGTGTAGTGTGTGAGCATGTTTCTGAGTCTACTGTAAGTGTGGTGTGTGAGCATGTTTCTGGGTCTACTGTAAGTGTGGTGTGTGAGCATGTTTCTGGGTCTACTGTAAGTGTAGTGTGTGAGCATGTTTCTGGGTCTACTGTAAGTGTAGTGTGTGAGCATGTTTCTGGGTCTACTGTAAGTGTAGTGTGTGAGCATGTTTCTGGGTCTACTGTAAGTGTGGTGTGTGAGCATGTTTCTGGGTCTACTGTAAGTGTGGTGTGTGAGCATGTTTCTGGGTCTACTGTAAGTGTGGTGTGTGAGCATGTTTCTGGGTCTACTGTAAGTGTGGTGTGTGAGCATGTTTCTGGGTCTACTGTAAGTGTGGTGTGTGAGCATGTTTCTGGGTCTACTGTAAGTGTAGTGTGTGAGCATGTTTCTGGGTCTACTGTAAGTGTGGTGTGTGAGCATGTTTCTGAGTCTACTGTAAGTGTAGTGTGTGAGCATGTTTCTGGGTCTACTGTAAGTGTAGTGTGTGAGCATGTTTCTGAGTCTACTGTAAGTGTAGTGTGTGAGCATGTTTCTGGGTCTACTGTAAGTGTGGTGTGTGAGCATGTTTCTGAGTCTACTGTAAGTGTAGTGTGTGAGCATGTTTCTGGGTCTACTGTAAGTGTAGTGTGTGAGCATGTTTCTGAGTCTACTGTAAGTGTAGTGTGTGAGCATGTTTCTGGGTCTACTGTAAGTGTGGTGTGTGAGCATGTTTCTGGGTCTACTGTAAGTGTGGTGTGTGAGCATGTTTCTGGGTCTACTGTAAGTGTGGTGTGTGAGCATGTTTCTGGGTCTACTGTAAGTGTGGTGTGTGAGCATGTTTCTGGGTCTACTGTAAGTGTGGTGTGTGAGCATGTTTCTGGGTCTACTGTATAAGTGTAGTGTGTGAGCATGTTTCTGGGTCTACTGTAAGTGTAGTGTGTGAGCATGTTTCTGGGTCTACTGTAAGTGTAGTGTGTGAGCATGTTTCTGGGTCTACTGTAAGTGTGGTGTGTGAGCATGTTTCTGGGTCTACTGTAAGTGTGGTGTGTGAGCATGTTTCTGGGTCTACTGTAAGTGTAGTGTGTGAGCATGTTTCTGGGTCTACTGTAAGTGTAGTGTGTGAGCATGTTTCTGGGTCTACTGTAAGTGTAGTGTGTGAGCATGTTTCTGGGTCTACTGTAAGTGTAGTGTGTGAGCATGTTTCTGGGTCTACTGTAAGTGTGGTGTGTGAGCATGTTTCTGGGTCTACTGTAAGTGTGGTGTGTGAGCATGTTTCTGGGTCTACTGTAAGTGTGGTGTGTGAGCATGTTTCTGGGTCTACTGTATAAGTGTAGTGTGTGAGCATGTTTCTGGGTCTACTGTAAGTGTAGTGTGTGAGCATGTTTCTGGGTCTACTGTAAGTGTAGTGTGTGAGGATGTTTCTGGGTCTACTGTAAGTGTGGTGTGTGAGCATGTTTCTGGGTCTACTGTAAGTGTGGTGTGTGAGCATGTTTCTGGGTCTACTGTAAGTGTAGTGTGTGAGCATGTTTCTGGGTCTACTGTAAGTGTAGTGTGTGAGCATGTTTCTGGGTCTACTGTAAGTGTAGTGTGTGAGCATGTTTCTGGGTCTACTGTAAGTGTAGTGTGTGAGCATGTTTCTGGGTCTACTGTAAGTGTAGTGTGTGAGCGCGCTGACCTCCGCGCACGAAGCCGTTGGTGGCGATCGCTGACGTCGACAGGCCGGTGATGGTCGTCACCACGATGGCCATGAGGACGATGGCACAGGACAGAGCTGGATAAGAACAACCACACATTCATCATCTATAATCATACACCGCAAACCAATCCAGAATGTTCTAATCCAATCAGACTTCTGATCTGTAATGCTCCTGAATCATAATCATAATCATACACTGTTGGTTCGTTGGCCAGAGGAGAACCGAGCGACTGAGTCTGGTTTCTCACAAGAGTTTTTGGTTCCTTCACTGTTGCTTTTGTCTTGCTTAGGACATTTAATTTAATATTCAACAATATTATTAATCTCCTGCATTGACACTATTATACAAGAACTGAACTGAGCTGGACGATGACATCACGGTTTACTCCAGAGCGGCTATATATATATATATGAACTAAATTAATAACTTTTTTAAACAAAAATGAACTGAACTGACTGAAGCTGGACTGTGACGCTATTTTCTTCTAGACTCATTATTGTCCTGTTATCTCTGTGAAGCTGCTCGGACACACTGTGTGCTGTAACAGCGCTGTATTAATAAGGAGGCGTGAGCGGATCCGCGTACCGATGCCAGCCTGACCCACGATCCACGACATCCGGATGAACAGCATCACTCCCCAGATGTTCAGCATGCATCGTATCTGCACACAGTCATCAAACAAATTACATAATTCTGTGTTATGCAGGCCAGACATGTAATTAATATGCTTTTTTAGAATTAATGCTTATATTAACGTTTTTTAAATGTGATATCCTAAAATTAGCATAAAAATAGGTGGATGGAAACATACCTGCATTATTGGACTGTTAAAAGTGCCAGATTGGAGTCAGACATAATCTATATCTATAGAGTAAACACGTGATGTGCATGTGTGTGCCGTCAGCGTTTCACAGAGTCACGTTTCTGAAGTTTACTCAGAGATGATCACGCTTTTCTACATTTTTCAAAACTTGCACCTTGGATCCTGTTTCAAAGTGTGTGTTCTCGAGCTCAAACACTGATGTGTGTGAATGAACGGCCAGAACACATTAACAGTTTCTGTCTTCAGTTAAATTAAGTTAATATCTAATGATCTTTACAACGGAAGTGAATCAATCAAAACTAACTTCATCTGGACAATAACTTTATTCTAGATCTGCTGTAAAGCCTAAACACTCTCTGTTACTGTAAAGGTACAATATGTAATTGTTTTCGCCGCTAGCGGTCGCTTACCTCTTACAATAACACAGGCGTAGGTTGATGACGCAGTGAATAAGCGGAATTATGGAACTTGTCGTCATGCCGATGGATCTAATAATGTTTCTGGATGAGTGAATGATGTTTGCATCATGACTGTGGCGTATGAAGCGCGAGTGCTAATGAGAGACAGATCACAGCGCCACACGCGAGTCCCGCGGATATAAAGGAATAAGGACATTTCATTCTACCGAACTACACACAAGTGCTGTATTACTCACTCAGATCAGTGTATTAGACGAGTGAAGTGTGTGAGGGAACGCAGCGCTCCTTCTCTTGCTCTACACCAGGGGTGTCAAATTCAAACTCAGTAAGGGCCATGCTGAGGGTTGTGAATAAAATCAGGGGCCGGATATATGTTTAGAGGATTTTTCATTTATTGAAATATAAGTGTATTAGTAGGCTAACTGTATAAAAAAACATCTCAATTCTTTAAACTACATTATCATAACAAGGTTTTATTTTTTAATTTTGAGTAATAACACATTTTTACATATTTCACAAAACATGTGTCAGGAGCAAAGTCTCTGACCAGCATAACTGCATAACAGTAATTTAAAACAGTGGCAAAAAACAGTACTTTAAAACAAACAGTACTCTAAAAAAAAAATTCATAAAACTGTTTGATAAAGCAAAATATTCAACAAATGGTAGATAATTATAGATGAATGTATTGATAACAAATGACATCTGAAAATGTTATTATTTGGCTTATTTTGAGTGGGGGTTCAATCTTCAGCTGGCTGGCAGTGGCTGGCTGGCAGCTGCCAGTCTGAGCCTGGCATGTCACGTGACCTGCCAGTGGCTGGCTAGTTGTCTGGCAGTCTGCCTTTGGCAAGTTTCAGAAACCATTGATTTTTGACAGTTTTTGTGTTTTGTGTTCCTCCCTTTCTAGCTCATTTATTATGCATCTGTTGATATGATTATGTTCTTTAGTATGATTGCTGTTTTGAGGACTGTTATCCCAATATAACCAGTCAAATGGCCGTGATCCGACTGGCAGCTTACAGACGCTTGCTCGACGCTCATCCAGTCAGTCGCGGCTCATATGCGAGTATAACGCGTTGCCTGACACTCTCGCTGCATGGAAATAAATTTTTTATTTATTATTATTATTATTACTTTATAATATTTTAACAAAAATGAAATTAAATGCGCTTATTTAATGGCCACAACACACATATAGTGGGCCTGACCCTCTAAATATTGAAACAATTAACATTAACAATGCTGAAGTGCAGTTAATTAATAGTAAATGTTAACTAATCTAATTAAGTGTTACCGATTTTTTATACACCGATTCAGAGGTCTCATGAGTTCAGTGTTGGACATGTCAATTGTTTTAACTATTCATTAAAGTGAATGGTTAAAATGAGTCATTCGTTTGCGTATCGGACGTGTCATTAGTGGACGTCTACGGCACGCTTGTGATTATCTCGGCAGTTTAGGACATCGTACAAGATTTGCGTCAATACAGAAAACATATCACTGGATAGGTTTTTTCGTTTATTGAAATGTGGTTTAGGTCAGCTGAATGGGCGGAACGCTTTTTAGAGACGATAAGCTAGGCAACGTGTTTTTTTTAGCACAATTCACACACCGCCGTAATTCAGGAGAACAAATCTCCAAATGCTCCACGTGAAACTGCGGTCTTCCGACCTTTTACTATCGTGTCAATTGATTTTGATTAATATGCGCGAGAAGTGTTTGAAGACGTGACTGTGCGTTCACACCGGACGCGAATAGCGCGTCAAATTCGCGTCTACCGCGTCTAGTTTGACGCTTGACCACTTTGTGTTAATTCGCGTGTCAATGGCGAAATTGACGCGCGTAACAACAAAAGTTTGAAGCGAAATTTACGCGCGTCAGAGGCGAAATCCGGAGGCGAAAGTTTCGAAACCCGTTGGCGGCCATCTTTTTAGATGTTTATCGAGCATTAGCATTAGCATTATTCGAGAGAGTCACCGCTCGTATATGCTCTGGAGAGCAGAAACAGCTGCGTAGGGGACATCGTCGCTGTACTCGGGTCCACCAGAACCTCCGGAGGGTTTCAGGAGTTTCACAATTTGCTCCAGGAGCTAGGTTTGGTCGACCTAATGGTGAGGATGCTGACGAGGACAGCGTAGGCCGTATAAGCCCTCGGCCTCGAGTGGTCTATGCCTGTCGAGCCCGCGCTCTACAGTCCGGCGCGAGGTTCATCCTCGCCCGCATCCACCTAATCTGTCATTTATTTTTTGTTTTGATAATAAACGAAGCCAGCCTCCAAAAGTGATTAATCTGTCCTGTGATTTTTTTCTCTCTCTCACACATCACTGTCCAGACACTAACTTATATGTTGGTTGTCTTTACATTATAATAATATTTCATATAATCTAGATATGGAATAAATAGCATTCAATACAAAATGAATATGTCTCATATATTGAAATCAAGTTTTATGTGATAAAATATTTGCTTTGTTGTGCATTAGAACCACAGTCATATATTACAAAA
The DNA here is from genome assembly GCF_029890125.1 of Rhinichthys klamathensis goyatoka. Lineage (NCBI taxonomy): Eukaryota > Metazoa > Chordata > Actinopteri > Cypriniformes > Leuciscidae > Rhinichthys > Rhinichthys klamathensis. The sequence goes on along the minus strand of NW_026607114.1, from coordinate 747,916 downwards.
TAATTTATTGAAGCATCCAGATACTTCACCACGTGACAGCAGCAAGCAGCTAGGCTCCTGATTGGTTAACGCAGCGCGAATTGACGCAGAAGTTCAGATTTTTCAACTCGGGCGGCAGACGCGAATTCGCGTCAAACGCGTGAATGCACAAATAGCACTAACTAAATCATTCGCGCGTAACGCGCCAGACGCTCAATTCGCGCCATTCGCGCGAACTTGACGCGCGAATGAGGAGTATTCGCGTCTACCGCGCCGCGCTCTACGCCTCATTCGCGCCGCAGGAATTTTTTACGCGCGTAACGCGTCTTTGCATTGACTTAACATTGAAATCACTCGCGCCTGACGCGCTATTCGCGTCCGGTGTGAACGCACCATGAGTGCGCGCGGGCGGCGCTCTCCTCTGCTCGTGATGCGCCCTGTCAAGCGCAGCAGTCATTCTATCACTCACCGATCAAAAAAGGCTTTGGCGGGACAAAAAATTGCCATTATTATGTCGAAATACCGAGATAATATATTGAAATAACGACTTAATATCTCGAACTAACATATATTTGAATATAATTGATTCCAGACATTATTTTGGGGGGTGCTATCGGGGTGCTTTGGTCTTTCTTGGGGGTGCTGAAGCACCTGCTAGCCCCTCCCTAGCGCCGCCCATGCTCTCGCGATAAGTCATTCCAAAAATCATGGTAACGGATGTTGGTAGGTTTATAGCCTATATCACAGCCACCGCACTAGACATTATTATTATTAATGGAAGGAGACGAGGTGTGTTATCCAAGCATTAATGGCAGACCCATACTGCGAACGGCACATATACCCTAAGAGTTCCTGGCTGTTTCTCCCTCATTTCTGCTCCGAGGTCTTGATTGTGGCATTTCTTTGAGGTTTAGAATCCAGTATTCCTGTAATTATTGTTTCTTTTATGAATTTAATAAAGAACTCTGTCTTGTATGTATTATGTCCAAACAAACGGTCAGTGTACTTTTGTGTCCATTCGTTTTTCCTTATTTAACCCGTAATTGCAAAACGAAAAATGAATGGTTGTAATTGTATTTTTAAAACGCAAAGTCGAATACCAAAATTTTTATTTGAACTGTACCTACAAACCAAATGCTGCGCAAAAAAATAAATATCGACGAATTTTCAGATTTTTGTTTATAACTTTTTGCCCCTTTATTAAACATTTAAAATATTGACAAATTAATATGAAAAAAATGTAGATTTTACTGGTTTTCTAAGGCCAAATTAGAACCTGGAAATTATATTTTTCCCGCAGTGCTGAATGAGAAGAGCCATTTAACCACAGGTCCACAGCCCACAGAAAGGTGAGTTATAGGTGAGTTATAGGCTATAATAAATGTGTCTGAAAAAATAACAAGATATTTTAATTGTTTATTAATAAAAAATCAGTGTCGGCTAAAACATTTCCATCTCCGCTGTATACGCCGGATGCACCTTTGGAGAGAAATGCACCTTTCATACGGATTACATAATCAGAAGGTATTAGCTTTCGATTCGAATTTGTTCGTTTTAAAGTGGACATTTCAAGCTTTAGCTTAGGCTATATTTTGTTTCAGTTCTAGCGCAGTTCTAGCGCTTCTTCACGGAGACCATGAAGCGCGCCTGATTGTTTTATTTTATTTTACAAAAGCACAACGTTTTCTTGTTATTGTGAGCTTACACAAAGTAGTTGCGAATAATGTATTATTATTTTCTGTATGACCAGAAATGATAGAGTATTTTAAGTTGTTTCCACTGTTGGTAGGAAAATGCAAGTGTTCGCGCCCACGCCATCCAGTGCACGCTCCACACTCGCACACACACTTGGATATGGGTCAAAATCTTGTTTAGCCTATTTGTGATAATCTTAGCCCTGTATTATGAATGAGATGTGACGAATTGCTTTGTTCCTTTTTTGGATAAAAGCGTCTTCTACATATTTAGCCTAATAAATGTTATAATAATGATGATAATTATTATTAGCCTATTATCCCCGCGACGTCAGGTGACTGTAAATGCGCAAAACCTGTTTCCATTGCAGTTTTGCGAAATATTCCTTTTTCGAATTGCCTGAAAAACCTCCTCATGCGAGCGTAAAAACTTTTTTGCGATAGGCCTAAACGGGAGTTTTTGCGAAATGGACGTGTTTCCATTAAGCGTATTTTCAATTCGCAATTTCAATTTGCGCAATTTGAAGGGTAATGGAAATGCAGTGTTGTAATATTCACAGATATATATTTAAACAGCGCACGGGCCACATTAAATTGATCACCAGAATTTGTTGGCGGGCCTGATTAAAAGTCGTGGCGGGCCGTGTTTGGCCCGCAGGCCTTGTAATTGACACATGTGCTCTACACTATCACACTAAACTGCATTTAAGTGTGTTAAAGTTATAATGTTATTCTATGTGTTAGCCTAGTTTGTCTGTATGAGACTAGCAGTGAGCGAGATAAACATTAGAATAACATACTGATCATATTCTAACATTTCATCATGTTGTTGAGCTGTTTAACATTGATTAGTTTTATGTACATTTGCTCTCCTGTCTAATAAAGCTCATGTGAGAGCGGCGTCTGTCGAGTCGAAGTTAGCCGCGGACGCTAGCTCTCGCCGTCTCGAAACGCCACGCTGATACTGATCCTCGGTTTAGTTCTCCTTTTGTCCCAAAGTCTGCTTGCCATGATCCGTAATGTTTGAACAACAGCATGAGCGCGCCGCTAGACGTAACGCAGTTGTCCATGTCTGTCGCCATGGTTACTGCGGCAGAACGAGCGGAAACCAGGGATAGCGCGGACATTACGTCAGTGACAGCCGACACCTGAACAGGGACGAGCCATTATTTAAAACAAGAATTTGGGAACTTTTGGGATATTGTAAGTACACAACTGCAGGAAATACATCACACTGTGCAAGTGATTTTTGGATATTTTATTACAAAATTCTTACATATTGTACCTTTAATCTCCTGTTATCACTGTAAAGCTGCTTTGAAACAGTCTATATTGTTAAAGCGCTGTATAAATGAAGGAGACTCGACTCATCATGAACGTTCATCAGTGTGAACGGCTGATTGTTACACCTGTGAAACGCGGTGTGTGTGTGTGTGTGTGTGTGAGAGGGAGAGTGTATGCGTTTGAGTGTGAGGGAGAGTGTGTGTGTGTGTGTGTGTGAGAGGGAGAGTGTATGCGTTTGAGTGTGAGGGAGAGTGTATGTGTGTGTGTGTGTGTGTGTGTGTGTGTGAGAGGGAGAGTGTATGTGTGTGTGTGTGTGTGTGTGTGTGTGTGTGTGTGTGTGTGTGTGTGTGTGTGTGTGTGTGTGAGAGGGAGAGTGTATGCGTTTGAGTGTGAGGGAGAGTGTGTGTGAGGGAGAGTGTGTGTGTGTGTGTGTGTGTGTGTGTGAGTGTGTGTGGGTGTGAGTGTGAGGGAGAGTGTGTGTGTGAGTGTGAGGGAGACTGTGTGTGTGTGTGTGTGTGTGTGTGCATGTGAGTGTGAGGGAGAGTGCGTGTGTTTGCGTATGTATGTATGTGTGTGTGCGTGTGTGCGTGTGTGCGCGCACGCGTGTGTGTGTGTGTGCGCCCGCGTGTGTGTCTGTGTGTGTGTGTGTGTGTATGTGAGTGTGTGTCTGTGTGTGTCTGTGTGTGTGTGTGTGTGTGTGTGCCCACGTGTGTGTCTGTGCCCACGTGTGTGTGTGTGTGTGTGTGTTTGTGTTAGTGTGCCCACGTGTGTGTCTGTGCCCACTTTTTTCTGTGTGTGTGTGTGTGTGTGTGTGTGCCCACGTGTGTGTGTGTGTGTGTGTCTACGTGTGTGTCTGTGTCCACGTGTGTGTGTGTGTGTCTGTCTGTGCCCACGTGTGTGTGTGTGTGTGTGTGTGTGTGTGTGTGTCTGTGCCCACATGTGTGTGTGTGTGTGTGTGTGTGTCTGTGTCCACGTGTGTGTGTGTGTCTGTCTGTGCCCACGTGTGTGTGTGTGTGTGTGTGTGTGTGTGTGTGTGTGTGTGTGTGTGTGTCTGTGCCCACATGTGTGTGTGTGTGTGTGTGTGAGACGCTGACCAGGACTCCTTTGATCCAGCCGAACTTCACTGTTCCTCCCTTGGAATCGGACGCTTCTTTGAGCGTGAGGATCTCGGCGGCCGCCAGCTCTTCTCCGCTGGGAAACCCCTCCTCAAACGGCTCCTGCAGAACACACACACACACACGTGGGCACAATATAAACAGTGCATAACAAACATCAACAGTAATACAGAGAAACCTGGACAAGAAGTGCAGGAGGAGAGGAGAATAGGTTACACTTTATTTTAAGGTGTCATCGTTACAGTGTAATTATATATTAAAGTACTGATTGATATTAATTAACTACATGTACTTACTAGGGTTAGGCAAGGATTAGGATTTGGTTGAGGGTTATTTGCATGTAATTATGCATAATTTACTGTTATTACTATGGTAAGTACATGTAACAAGGACACTGTAATATAAAGTGTCACCGAAGAATATATCATCAGTGATTATTATTATATTATTATTAAGAGGTTTAGAAAGTGAAATGAACTTCACATTCGGTTGTTCAATTTCACGAGAAAAATGTAAGAGAGACACTACAGGTGAAAACTTTATTATAGATATCACAATAACTCCACACTTAATCACCGTACATTAAGACAATTGTTATGTATTACAAGTTTTCTGAAGTGTTATGTTTAAATATGAAAATGAGGGATTATCTAATTAAATATGCAGAAATATGCATACATTTCCAGAACAGAAATCTGAACATTGGATAAAGCAGGTTCAAAATTCTTGTTTGATTTTGTCTTCATATTAAAGATTTTTTCAGGTTTCTCTTTTTATCACTCCATAAACCAGGAAGTACTGTCAACGGACAGAAACGACTCATTTTCAAGATGTTTTTAGGAGTAAAACGTTGCATAAATCAGGTGAATGATATATGAACAAACAAACCTTGAGTACAGTTATGAATAAAGCTAAAGTTTGGTGTGTGTGAAACTGCTGAAGAGACTTCACCGCCTTTCACCTGAAATCTACAGACACATTAAAAGTGCAGTGAAATAAACCATTAAAAGTGTGTTTTTGCTGTTTCCTGAGTTTCCGCTGATCTGATGAAGAGTTACAGAAGCACAACTGACCCGTGCAGGAACACAACAGCGCTTTAAGTCAGAGAACTGATTGACAAACATCCCCTCAGAGACTGGTGTAACCTGTGTGTTCAGTGTGTGTTCGGTTCAGTGTGTGTTTTGTTCAGTGTGTGTTCTGTTCAGTGTGTGTTCTGTTCAGTGTGTGTCCAGTGTGTGTTCTGTTCAGTGTGTGTTCTGTTCAGTGTGTGTTCTGTTCAGTGTGTGTCCAGTGTGTGTTCAGTGATGTTCGGGACACTGGGTCTTTGACAGAGTCACACACTGA
>NW_026607114.1:545000-737500 GCF_029890125.1 Rhinichthys klamathensis goyatoka | reverse complement strand
CACCCTCAGAACAACATTGTTTCATGAGAATAAGAAAATCAGGATTCGCCAAAGTCATGATCTTTGATCACCAAAATGACATATTTAAATGTTTTTGCCTTGAAAGAAATTCCTTTATGTCTTAAAATATCTTGAATGTAACTCGACACCCTCGCCTCATTTAGTATGCGCGGTTCTATGAATATGCAAATGAGCCCCGCCTCCACTCACTCACTCAGCTCAGAGATCCACTGGTTGACGATCACACGTTGATCTGATTGGTTACAAGGTCGTTTGTGACGTCAGAAACACCAGCGATTTCAAACCGTTTTTTTGAGACTGTCTTTGGTTCACTGCAGTTTTAAGCAGAAAATACTCAGCAATGCTGTCGACTTATGAACTTACACATGGTGTGTCTTAAAGCGTATTAAACACACCACATAGACACATAAACAACATTAAACGCTGGATTTACACCACTGGGGGACTTTAAAATAATAACAAACAAAGTAAACCAAAATAAACATGAGAAAACCAGGGAGCAGAACTGAGAACCTCAACAGAGGACAACACCAGACTAAGAACATGAGAAACTGGGGCTTTATACACAAGGGGTGATTGATTGGCAAACAAGACACACCTGGGACCAATCAGGATCTAATCAACAAGAAAAACTACAAAGGACTACAAAACAGGAGATAACACAAGTCCAGGGGAACACAAGATCATGACTTGATTTGATTTGATTTGATTTAATTATATCAAGAAGCCTAAAACATAAAAAACAAAAGGCATCAAAATACAATCGAGGATTAAAACACAATAAAGTCCAGGACTTATTTCCATTGTGGTCCTCTACACATAACGTCAAGACAGGACAATTACATACTGTGCGATAATCAAATAACACAACATACTATATAAAAAAAAGATTTTAAATACGAAAAATTGTAAATGGTAACTGGCTCCTGGTTCTATTTCGCTACCCTCTCTAATAACCACTCCCTGGCCCTCTTTTTAAAAGAATTGATGCTTAAAATTCCTTTAATTTGCCGATCTAACTTGTTCCACTGAACCGCCCCTATGTAGGTAAATGTTTTTTTCCCTAACATTGTCTTAAATGCATAAGGACAAAGGTCTGATATACTGCCACGAGTGTAAACAGTGTGTGTGTCCTTCACCTTGGTAATAAGACACAACAAATAATTTGGGACTTTACCATATAATATTTTGTGGGTCATGGTCAGTCTTGACATAATAACGCGTGACTCAACAGGGAGCCAGTTAAGCTCAACAAATTGTGACCTTCCTATATGAGACCTATGGCCCATGTTTAGAATTATTCTTATTAAATTATTTTGTGCTGTTTGCAGCCTTCCTTTAAGTCGTTTTTTAAGGCCTTCAAACCAGGAAGTGCATGCATATTCAAACTGGTTTAAAATTAAAGCGTTAGCTAAAATGATCATTGTTGACCTATCTAAAAAAGTAGAATTTCTAGCTAAAAACTTTATAAGCCCAGTGACTTTACTCAGAACCTTATTGGCCATCATCATGACAGTAATGCAGACGCTCTGTTTTTCTTCATATTAGTTTCGCAGTTATCATCTAGACAAGTAAAAGCAACAGGGATTTGTTTTCGCCGTGAAAGTCTTCAGGTTGGTTCAAATGTTGTCGAGTCGTGCATCATCTAAATCTCAATCATCACGACAAGCGCACATGAGCAGTTATTACACCTGATCAGTGACGTGTGAAATCACATCAAAACGTAATATTCATTGCATTGACAAACTTTATTCACCTCAAATTAGAATAATACAGTCGGTTACACTTTATTTTAAGGTGTCATTGTTACAGTGTAATTATATATTTAAGTACTGAGTAATATTAAGCAACTACATGTACTTACTATAGGGTTAGGGTAGGGTTAGGATTTGGTTGAAGGTTAGTTGCATGTAATTATGCATAATTTACTGTTATTACTATGGTAAGTACATTTAACATATGTAACAAGGACACTGTAAAATAAAGGGTTACCAAGTTTTCATTCATCTCTTACTTAAAGATCTGATGAGATTCAGCAAGCGTATTCCCAGCTAACGGAACGTTTTGGTTATTAACAAACATTCTTCCAGTAACGTTAATACAACGTTTAATAACGTTTGCAGAGTTCAAACATTGAAAAGTAACGTTCCATAATGTTTGAAGAATGATACAATGGAACGTTTATGTTTCTAAAACGTTAACATAACCAAGAAAAACATTTTAAAAACGTTTAAAAACTGAGAGTTTGAACATTCAGAAATAACATTTTCACAGAAACTTTATCAAAACATTCTTAGAACATGTTTTTGTCGGCTGGGATACTGTACAGTCTATTCATACAAAGTATCAAATATTCGTATAATTTTATCTCATACTTTTTTTTTTCATATACTTCAGTCGAATGTGTGAGATTCCTGTGAGAAAACAGTCTCAGCTGATGTTTATTTCAAGTTTAACTTCATTACTGAGATCAGTTATTCTAATGTTTGCATAAAACGGTAACTTCTTGTGCTTATGAAGATGATTTTTTTTCACAGTATAAACACATTGAAATCCCGACAGTGACTGGCCTCGATCTTCCGTCAGACATCAGACACGCTCTCCATCAGTCTCTGCAGGTTTCTATGAATCTGGAGAAGCATAATTGTGTTGTTCATAAGAGCTCATAATCAATAATCACTCATAATCATAATCACTATGGAATGAGCCCAGCGAACAGGGAATGTTCTGTTAAGGTTCCCTCAAAGTTATGAAAAAATATTCTTCCAGAAATGTTAATGTTCAAAGTTATGTCTGAGAAATGATCAAATGGAATGCTTCCTTAACGTTCGCGTGACCAAGAAAAAAACAATTTAAAAAAATTATTTAAACAACTGGACTTTAGCAAAACGTTCTTAGAACATGTTTTTGTTAGCTGGGATCATCTAAAACTGTTTTGTGATATTATCTTCACAAGAAAATCTGTTTAAACCCTGAATCTCAGTCCTGGTACAAACAGACCAGGTTAAGATCTGAGACGTTCATGCACACAAACCTTTTCCAGCTTTAGAAGATTTGCAGAAAGAACCGAGTAGATCTCAGCGGTGTCTCCAGAGGACAGATATTCATCTCTGGAATCATAACCACACGTACATCTGAGCATTTCTATTCCAGATCTAATAATGCGCATAACATTGAGCTAATAATGAAGTGGCTGTCTAAAACATTTCGCTAACGTTCCCATTAAGTTATGAAAACGTTACTTTTGAATGTTCTCTGAATGTTCTGAAACAAGTAGCAACATTTAAAAAACTAAAGCTCATCTAAAACGTTTCAGAAAATCGCATAAATTATGTATAAATAATATTTTTATGCTAACGTTTTGAGAACATTATTAAAGATGAGACTACTTTGAACACTCTGAGAATGTTCCCTGTTAGCTGGGGCTTGACAAAATAACTCACAATACAATTTAATTTCCGTTTTTTAAAATGCTCACATACAATTTCTCAAACCATGGCTCCTTTTCTCTAAACTCTACACACAAAGCCACACAACAGGAGGAAAATAAGTGTGGCATTTATTTTCTAAATGGAACACAAGAGCTGTTAGTTTTGAAAACAGTGTCTACTGTAAAGAACTGTGGGAGTTTTGCAAAAAGTTGTTTTATAAATGCAACCTTATAGGAATATAATGTGCTTGCAGTTTTGCAGACTTGGTCTGAAGATTATGAGTGAATGAACTTTTGGTGTGTATGCAATTTAAAAAACCGCTATGATGAATGAAAGCCATTAAATCATTTTCATCTATACCTTTTATGGGGAAACTCCATTGACACAAGAGATGTCAGACGTTCCTCGAGAGACACGATCTTGAAGGCCATGTAACAGGAGGACAACAGCAGGACACAAACCCTGAGAGATGAAGAGCAGATGAAGCTCAGAGGCTGGACTGATGAATAAACACTGAGATGATCAGACTCACAGAGACAGAATAAACACTGAGATGATCAGACTCACAGAGACAGAATAAACACTGAGATGATCAGACTCACAGAGACAGAATAAACACTGAGATGATCAGACTCACAGAGAGAGAATAAACACTGAGATGATCAGACTCACAGAGACAGAATAAACACTGAGATGATCAGACTCACAGAGAGAGAATAAACACTGAGATGATCAGACTCACAGAGAGAGAGAGAGAATAAACACTGAGATGATCAGACTCACAGAGAGAGAATAAACACTGAGATGATCAGACTCACAGAGAGAGAATAAACACTGAGATGATCAGACTCACAGAGACAGAATAAACACTGAGATGATCAGACTCACAGAGACAGAATAAACACTGAGATGATCAGACTCACAGAGAGAGAATAAACACTGAGATGATCAGACTCACAGAGAGAGAATAAACACTGAGATGATCAGACTCATGGAGAGAGAATAAACACTGAGGTGATCAGACTCACAGAGAGAGAATAAACACTGAGATGATCAGACTCACAGAGAGAGAATAAACACTGAGATGATCAGACTCATGGAGAGAGAATAAACACTGAGATGATCAGACTCATGGAGAGAGAATAAACACTGAGATGATCAGACTCACAGAGAGAGAGAATAAACACTGAGATGATCAGACTCATGGAGAGAGAATAAACACTGAGATGATCAGACTCACGGAGAGAGAATAAACACTGAGATGATCAGACTCACAGAGAGAGAATAAACACTGAGATGATCAGACTCATGGAGAGAGAATAAACACTGAGATGATCAGACTCACAGAGAGAGAGAATAAACACTGAGATGATCAGACTCATGGAGAGAGAATAAACACTGAGATGATCAGACTCACGGAGAGAGAATAAACACTGAGATGATCAGACTCATGGAGAGAGAATAAACACTGAGATGATCAGACTCACAGAGAGAGAATAAACACTGAGATGATCAGACTCACAGAGACAGAATAAACACTGAGATGATCAGACTCACAGAGACAGAATAAACACTGAGATGATCAGACTCACAGAGAGAGAATAAACACTGAGATGATCAGACTCACAGAGAGAGAGAGAGAATAAACACTGAGATGATCAGACTCACAGAGAGAGAATAAACACTGAGATGATCAGACTCACAGAGAGAGAATAAACACTGAGATGATCAGACTCACAGAGAGAATAAACACTGAGATGATCAGACTCACAGAGAGAGAATAAACACTGAGATGATCAGACTCACAGAGAGAGAATAAACACTGAGATGATCAGACTCACAGAGAGAGAATAAACACTGAGATGATCAGACTCACAGAGAGAGAATAAACACTGAGATGATCAGACTCACAGAGAGAGAATAAACACTGAGATGATCAGACTCACAGAGACAGAATAAACACTGAGATGATCAGACTCACAGAGAGAGAATAAACACTGAGATGATCAGACTCACAGAGAGAGAATAAACACTGAGATGATCAGACTCACAGAGAGAGAATAAACACTGAGATGATCAGACTCACAGAGACAGAATAAACACTGAGATGATCAGACTCACAGAGAGAGAATAAACACGGAGATGATCAGACTCACAGAGTGAGAATAAACACTGAGATGATCAGACTCACAGAGTGAGAATAAACACTGAGATGATCAGAATCACAGAGAGAGAATAAACACTGAGATGATCAGAATCACAGAGTGAGAATAAACACTGAGATGATCAGACTCACAGAGAGAGAATAAACACTGAGATGATCAGACTCACAGAGAGAGAATAAACACTGAGATGATCAGACTCACAGAGAGAGAATAAACACTGAGATGATCAGACTCACAGAGAGAGAATAAACACTGAGGTGATCAGACTCACAGAGAGAGAATAAACACTGAGATGATCAGACTCACAGAGAGAGAATAAACACTGAGATGATCAGACTCACAGAGAGAGAATAAACACTGAGGTGATCAGACTCACAGAGACAGAATAAACACTGAGATGATCAGACTCACAGAGATAGAATAAACACTGAGATGATCAGACTCACAGAGAGAGAATAAACACTGAGATGATCAGACTCACAGAGAGAGAGAATAAACACTGAGATGATCAGACTCAGAGAGAGAGAATAAACACTGAGATGATCAGACTCACAGAGAGAGAATAAACACTGAGATGATCAGACTCACAGAGAGAGAATAAACACTGAGATGATCAGACTCACAGAGAGAGAATAAACACTGAGGTGATCAGACTCACAGAGACAGAATAAACACTGAGATGATCAGACTCACAGAGAGAGAATAAACACTGAGATGATCAGACTCACAGAGAGAGAATAAACACTGAGATGATCAGACTCACAGAGAGAGAATAAACACTGAGATGATCAGACTCACAGAGAGAGAATAAACACTGAGATGATCAGACTCACAGAGAGAGAATAAACACTGAGATGATCAGACTCACAGAGAGAGAATAAACACTGAGATGATCAGACTCATGGAGAGAGAATAAACACTGAGATGATCAGACTCACAGAGACAAAATAAACACTGAGATGATCAGACTCACAGAGACAGAATAAACACTGAGATGATCAGACTCACAGAGACAGAATAAACACTAAGATGATCAGACTCACAGAGAGAGAATAAACACTGAGATGATCAGACTCACAGAGACAGAATAAACACTGAGATGATCAGACTCACAGAGAGAATAAACACTGACATGATCAGACTCATGGAGAGAGAATAAACACTGAGATGATCAGACTCACAGAGAGAGAATAAACACTGAGATGATCAGACTCACAGAGAGAGAATAAACACTGAGATGATCAGACTCACAGAGAGAGAATAAACACTGAGATGATCAGACTCACAGAGAGAGAATAAACACTGAGATGATCAGAATCACAGAGAGAGAATAAACACTGAGATGATCAGAATCACAGAGAGAGAATAAACACTGAGGTGATCAGACTCACAGAGACAGAATAAACACTGAGATGATCAGACTCACAGAGATAGAATAAACACTGAGATGATCAGACTCACAGAGAGAGAATAAACACTGAGATGATCAGACTCACAGAGAGAGAATAAACACTGAGATGATCAGACTCACAGAGACAGAATAAACACTGAGATGATCAGACTCACAGAGAGAATAAACACTGACATGATCAGACTCATGGAGAGAGAATAAACACTGAGATGATCAGACTCATGGAGACAGAATAAACACTGAGATGATCAGACTCACAGAGAGAGAGAATAAACACTGAGATGATCAGACTCATGGAGAGAGAATAAACACTGAGATGATCAGACTCACAGAGACAAAATAAACACTGAGATGATCAGACTCACAGAGACAGAATAAACACTGAGATGATCAGACTCACAGAGACAGAATAAACACTAAGATGATCAGACTCACAGAGACAGAATAAACACGGAGATGATCAGACTCACAGAGAGAGAATAAACACTGAGATGATCAGACTCACAGAGAGAGAATAAACACTGAGATGATCAGACTCACAGAGAGAGAATAAACACTGAGATGATCAGACTCACAGAGAGAGAGAATAAACACTGAGATGATCAGACTCACAGAGAGAGAATAAACACTGAGATGATCAGACTCACAGAGAGAGAATAAACACTGAGATTATCAGACTCACAGAGACAGAATAAACACTGAGATGATCAGATCAGACTCACAGAGAGAGAATAAACACTGAGATGATCAGACTCACAGAGAGAGAATAAACACTGAGATGATCAGACTCACAGAGAGAGAATAAACACACAGATGATCAGACTCACAGAGAGAGAATAAACACTGAGATGATCAGACTCACAGAGAGAGAATAAACACTGAGATGATCAGACTCACAGAGAGAGAATAAACACTGAGATGATCAGACTCACAGAGAGAGAATAAACACTGAGGTGATCAGACTCACAGAGACAGAATAAACACTGAGATGATCAGACTCACAGAGATAGAATAAACACTGAGATGATCAGACTCACAGAGAGAGAATAAACACTGAGATGATCAGACTCACAGAGAGAGAGAATAAACACTGAGATGATCAGACTCAGAGAGAGAGAATAAACACTGAGATGATCAGACTCACAGAGAGAGAATAAACACTGAGATGATCAGACTCACAGAGAGAGAATAAACACTGAGATGATCAGACTCACAGAGAGAGAATAAACACTGAGGTGATCAGACTCACAGAGACAGAATAAACACTGAGATGATCAGACTCACAGAGATAGAATAAACACTGAGATGATCAGACTCACAGAGAGAGAATAAACACTGAGATGATCAGACTCACAGAGAGAGAATAAACACTGAGATGATCAGACTCACAGAGACAGAATAAACACTGAGATGATCAGACTCACAGAGAGAATAAACACTGACATGATCAGACTCATGGAGAGAGAATAAACACTGAGATGATCAGACTCATGGAGACAGAATAAACACTGAGATGATCAGACTCACAGAGAGAGAGAATAAACACTGAGATGATCAGACTCATGGAGAGAGAATAAACACTGAGATGATCAGACTCACAGAGACAAAATAAACACTGAGATGATCAGACTCACAGAGACAGAATAAACACTGAGATGATCAGACTCACAGAGACAGAATAAACACTAAGATGATCAGACTCACAGAGAGAGAATAAACACTGAGATGATCAGACTCACAGAGACAGAATAAACACTGAGATGATCAGACTCACAGAGAGAATAAACACTGACATGATCAGACTCATGGAGAGAGAATAAACACTGAGATGATCAGACTCACAGAGAGAGAATAAACACTGAGATGATCAGACTCACAGAGAGAGAATAAACACTGAGATGATCAGACTCACAGAGAGAGAATAAACACTGAGATGATCAGACTCACAGAGAGAGAATAAACACTGAGATGATCAGACTCACAGAGAGAGAATAAACACTGAGATGATCAGACTCACAGAGAGAGAATAAACACTGAGATGATCAGACTCACAGAGAGAGAATAAACACTGAGATGATCAGACTCACAGAGACAGAATAAACACTGAGATGATCAGACTCACAGAGAGAGAATAAACACTGAGATGATCAGCGTCACAGAGAGAGAATAAACACTGAGATGATCAGACTCACAGAGACAGAATAAACACTGAGATTATCAGACTCACAGAGACAGAATAAACACTGAGATGATCAGACTCACAGAGAGAGAATAAACACTGAGATGATCAGACTCATGGAGAGAGAATAAACACTGAGGTGATCAGACTCACAGAGAGAGAATAAACACTGAGATGATCAGACTCACAGAGAGAGAATAAACACTGAGATGATCAGACTCACAGAGAGAGAGAATAAACACTGAGATGATCAGACTCACAGAGAGAGAATAAACACTGAGATGATCAGACTCACAGAGAGAGAATAAACACTGAGATTATCAGACTCACAGAGACAGAATAAACACTGAGATGATCAGACTCACAGAGAGAATAAACACTGACATGATCAGACTCATGGAGAGAGAATAAACACTGAGATGATCAGACTCACAGAGAGAGAATAAACACTGAGATGATCAGACTCACAGAGAGAGAATAAACACTGAGATGATCAGACTCACAGAGAGAGAATAAACACTGAGATGATCAGACTCACAGAGAGAGAATAAACACTGAGATGATCAGACTCACAGAGAGAGAATAAACACTGAGATGATCAGACTCACAGAGAGAATAAACACTGAGATGATCAGACTCACAGAGAGAGAATAAACACTGAGATGATCAGACTCACAGAGAGAGAATAAACACTGAGATGATCAGACTCACAGAGAGAGAATAAACACTGAGATGATCAGACTCACAGAGAGAGAATAAACACTGAGATGATCAGACTCACAGAGACAGAATAAACACTGAGATGATCAGACTCACAGAGAGAGAATAAACACTGAGATGATCAGCGTCACAGAGAGAGAATAAACACTGAGATGATCAGACTCACAGAGACAGAATAAACACTGAGATTATCAGACTCACAGAGACAGAATAAACACTGAGATGATCAGACTCACAGAGAGAGAATAAACACTGAGATGATCAGACTCACAGAGAGAGAATAAACACTGAGATGATCAGACTCACAGAGAGAGAATAAACACTGAGATGATCAGACTCACAGAGAGAGAATAAACACTGAGATGATCAGACTCACAGAGACAGAATAAACACTGAGATGATCAGACTCACAGAGACAGAATAAACACTGAGATGATCAGACTCACAGAGAGAGAATAAACACTGAGATGATCAGACTCACAGAGACAGAATAAACACTGAGATGATCAGACTCACAGAGACAGAATAAACACTGAGATGATCAGACTCACAGAGACAGAATAAACACTGAGATGATCAGACTCACAGAGAGAGAATAAACACTGAGATGATCAGACTCACAGAGACAGAATAAACACTGAGATGATCAGACTCACAGAGAGAGAATAAACACTGAGATGATCAGACTCACAGAGATAGATAGATCAACACCAGAGTGTTCAGAGAGAGAGACACGGGCCTCAGAGTCTTCATCAACTCCAGCTCCACCGGCCCTGAAGATTCTGAAACACACGACAGAAATCACTGAGTGTGTGTGTGTCTCTCTCTCTGTGTGTGTGTGTGTGTGTGTGAGAGAGTGAGTGTGTGTGAGTGAGTGTGTGAGTGTGTGTGTGTGTGTGTGTGTGTGTGTGTGTGTGTGTGTGTGTGTGTGTGTGTGTGTGTGTGTGTGTGTGTGTGTGTGTGAGAGTTTGTGTGTGTGTGTGTGTGTGTGTGTGTTTTACCAGTGTATGGTAAGTTCGTTTTAGGCTCAATTTCTTGCTGCGGATGAGAATCCAGTTCACCGTCTCGTTTAGTCCCTTCAATAAAAGCTTGGGATCGTTTCGGAAATTCTGTGAGAGAGTCACACAGAGACTCTTGTAAAAAAATATTTTTTAAGTGTACAACTAAGTGCACTTCATTATATTGAATGTGCACTTGTAGTGTTATTTAAATCTTAAAAGTATATATTTTAAATACTGTCATACTGTAAATACTGTAAAAGGCCACTTAAAGACTATGTTTCTAAACACAAAAAGTGCAGTTTTTAAAATGTCAAGTTTATAAAGTTTTACTGTAAAGTACAGTCATTATGTTTTATAATCTTTTGACATGCTTTAAAGAAGTGCACTTATTTTGATGTGTTGACTAACATACTAAAGGAAATCGTGATATACTAAGGAAGAAAGTCATTTTTTTGCAGTACATTTCAAAGACAATAGAAGTAATTATGAAGTGACATATAAAGATGAACTTACGTCATACTGACTGCACTGAATATACATTTAAATACATTTTCATTTAACTGTAAATAACATGCAATTAAGTGTCTGAAAACCTTACATTTAGTTCGCACATAAGTATAGTATTTCTTTACTAAAATGTACTTCTCTTTCACAAAGGGATGTTAATAAAGAGTAAAAATATTTCCTCAGACCACGAGTTCTGCTGTTATCATGCGCTCAGCAAACATTAAAACACAGCATCGCATCCACTACTAATATTTATATTTATTAGATTATGAAAAAAATTTGTTTCATGTAATTGAAGTGCTTAACTCCATTAATGAGAATGGCATATTTAATCTAAATATGTATATCAGATGTAAAACATTGTTGAAATCATTCTTTTATATATTTAAACTGTTATTGTGAACATGCACTGTATTTATGATTAGGACTCATAATGAAGATTAAAAGATTAACGATTACTTACAGATGTACTTACACATTCTCCCGTCAAGTTTGTTTTAATAAATCACAGCGTATGCGTGAGAAGTGGCGTACGGCTCTTTCAGGGCCTGTTTTGTGTGACACTACGGTTATAAATGAGGCCCTTGAGCGTCACTGAAATACTCACTCTGTGTTTTCACGAATGCCGGTGACTCTGGACAGTCGGAGCTGCTGCTGTCGTCCACAAGCTGAGCCGTCGGTCCGACCGGAGAGTCAACATCCGACAGATCCGCAGGGAAGTCCTGCGCACAGACATCATGCAGCGTCTGAATATCCCGGAGCAAAACGGATGGATGACGGAATGAATTGAAGGGCCCTATTTTAACGATCTAAGCTCATGGTCTAAAGCGCACGGCGCAAGTGCACTTAGGGCGTTCAAATCCACTTTTGCTAGTTGGAAAAATGGTCGGCGCTCTTTTTTTTCTGTTCTTGTTGTTTCTCTTTCCATCAGTGATTGTTAATAGCAGGTGTTCATCATTTATGCTCAATCATCACTTAATTATCTCTTTAACTTTAACTCTGAGTCAGAGTGACTTTAACACTTTTTAGAGTGGGACCATATGTACTCAGAGCAGAGTTAATTTAACTCTGGGGATTTTGGACCGGATCTATGATAGGGTATAATTTGTAGAGAAAGACTACTTGCTTGCACACATTTATATTCAAATGCGCATACCTATAGACGAAACACGTAATACGCATGTTTTCACATATTCGCAATTTTGTAGTTTGCGCGGAGATGTCTTTTTTTTCTAAATTATTCAACGCTTGCACCTTTGATCCTGTTTCAAGGTTTGCGTTCTCGAGCCCCAAACACTGTTGATGTGTGAATGAACGGCCGGAGCGCGTCAAGGGTTTTCTGTTAGAGCGGTGTCGTGTTAGCGGCCCCTAAGTTAATAACTAAAGATCTTTGCAACGGAAGTGAATCAATCAAAAACTAACTTTATCTGGACAATAACTTTATTCTAGAGCTGCTGTAAAGCCTAAACAATCTCTGTTACTGTAATCTCCTATTATCACTGTAAAGCTGCTTTGAAACAATCTATATTGATAAAAGCGCTGTATAAATGAAGCTGACTAGGGCCCGGAAAGGTCTTACCGTGGGCAGAGACGCCGGATCTGCTCTCAGGACGTTCTGACTGATTCCAGGACTCTTCTCCTGCAGACGAGACACATTCATTCATCAGAAACTATACGATTCAGCTGAACTCAATTAAATGTGTGTGACTGAAGAACTTACAACCAATTGAGGGCACACGGACATCAAAACTTTGTATGTCGTGTCTCGAGACAGAAACGAAACAAACACATGCTGGAAAAATCACAATAACAGTGATTAGTAAAACCGCCACAATCACCAGCAGACTCACATGAAAGCCAAACTCTTTTACCCGCTCGTGTGCTGACGAAATATCCAGTGCGTTCGGCACCAAGATGGCCGTCTTCGTTTTCTTGATGACGGTCACTGAAGCCACTGGAATCGCAATCTGAAGGAAAAAACAATATGATGAAAAACAGCTAATAAAAATATGCTTTAAGAACATTTTGCTGACGTTCCCATTAAATAATAAAAACTTTATTATTAATGTCAAAACATTTTTTTCTTGGTTGAACATTAAGGAAACATTACATTGTATCATTCTTCAAACATTGGGAGTGTTACTTTTGAATGTTCTCTGAAACAAGTAACATTTAAAAAACGTTAGAGGAACATCCAACTGAAATGTTTAAATGAACGATGTATAAATAAGGCTTTTTTTGTTTATTAAAGACCTTAAGCAAACATTATATCGACGTCACTTGAAGAACGTTAGTTCATAACTTTGAGAGAATCCTGCCACGTTCTGAGAACATCTCCTGTTCGCTGGGATATAATATAAAATACACTTCAGTTCAAAAGTTTGGGGTCAGTAAAAGTTTTTTAAAATAAATGAATACTTTTATTCATCAACGACACATTAAATTGATCAAAAGTGACAGTAAAGACATTTATAATGTTACAAAAGATTCTATTTCAAATAAACGCTGTTCTTTTGAACTTTCAATTCATCAAAAAAAAAATCACAAAATATAAACACTGATAATAATCATAAATGTGTCTTGAGCATCAGATCATAATATTAGAGTGATTTCTGAAGGATCATGTGACACTGAAGACTGGAGTAATGATGCTGAAAATCACAGGAATAAATTACACTTTACTGTATATTCACACAGAGAACAGCTGATTTACATTATAATAATATTTCACTGCATTTATTTGATCAAAAATACAGTAAAAACAGCTTTGGTGAGCAGAAGAGACTTCTTTTAAAAACATCAACACAGCTGTTTTACATTGGAATAATATTTTATTGTTTTTACTGTATTTTTGATCAAATAAATGCAGCTTTGGTGAGCAGAAGAGACTCTTACTGACCTCACAGTTTCAGGTTTTACCTTAGTGTCTTTTCCGAACACTTTGGAATGGAAACAGATCCAGTTGTCGGACACGAACAGCCTCCCCTGGTACAGCATGTCCTTCTGCAGGGCGCACGTGTAACCTGGCACACCACGCAGGAGTACACGAATCAAAGCTGCGTCGTGTGCTCATTAGAAGTGAAATAATCATTGTCAAACATCAAACTGAGAGTACGTACTCTGTCTCAGATGCTCATCTTCGCTTATGTCTTTAAAAACTTTGTGGTACTGGGAATTAGTGCGCAGAGACTGAAACACAACACAAACGGTTGAATCGGGTTCTATATGGAGCTCTAGGGTTCTTGACTCAGTTTTAAAGAACCATTTACGCCACGGAGAAATCTTGCATAATATATTCATGTTTAACAGGTTATTTTAATATTTTCTAGATATGAAGTATGTTTATGAATTTATAAATTCATCAAAGTAAATGAAAAACAAAAATGAATAAAAACAAAATTAAATAATCAAAACTAAATCCATAAAATGATCCCATGATGGAATTTATTTGTGAAGCGCCTGACGAAAGCTTAAAGGATTAGTTCACTTTTGAAAAAACTTTTGCTGATAATTTACTCACCCCCATGTCATCCAAGATGTCCATGTCTTTCTTTCCTCAGTCGAAAAGAAATTACGGTTTTTGATGAAAACATTCCAGGATTTTTCTCCATATAATGGACTTAAATGGGAACCATATGGTCCAAGGTCCAAAATACAGTTAATAACAGTTTCAGATGCAGCTTAAAATGTCTTTAAACGACACCAGTCGATGAATAAGGGTCTTATCATGCGAAACGATCGCTCATTTAAAAAATAAATAACAACGTTTAAGTTTTATAAGCTCACATGCTCGCCTTTCTCTGTTCTGTGTAACTCTCCTGTTCGAACTCGTTCATCAAAATGAACAAATCTTTTTCCGAGTCAATTCGTTCATTTCGGTCGTTAAATGAATCAAATGACTCGAAAAAAGATTTGTTCATTTTGATGAACGAGTTCGAACAGGAGAGTTACACAGAACAGAGAAAGGCGAGCATGTGAGCTTATAAAACTTAAACGTTTTTTTTTTTTTTTTTAAATGAGCGATCGTTTCGCATGATAAGACCCTTATTCATCGTCTGGTGTCGTTTAAAGACATTTTAAGCTGCATCTGAAACTGTTATTAACTGTATTTAGGACCTTGGACCGTATGGTTCCCATTTAAGTCCTGGAATGTTTTCATCAAAAACCGTAATTTCTTTTCGACTGAGGAAAGAAAGACATGGACATCTTGGATGACATGGGGGTGAGTAAATTATCAGCAAAAGTTTTTTCAAAAGTGAACTACTCCTTTAAGGCTCCATATAGAACCTTTTCTTGTGGATTGAAAATCACAGTTAACATTGTAAATAAAATTGTCCATGTAAACAGTGATGAACAGTGGAGGAACACAGACGCACATGACAGGACTGCGGTTTTCTGCGTTCACACTTGGATTCAGAGTCACTCTGGACTTGCAGGAGAAGTGAAGGATCAAGTGTTTTGGATCTGAATCAAGAGAAGCACAGACACATCTGGAGTGAAGCTGTTGTGTGAACGCATTAGACTTATTTAAAACCATATTTACACTGAAAAACAAACTTTGAGATATTTATGTTTTCCAGCACAAATATCTAAACATTCTTAAATTAAGATACTGGAGAATCCAAATTTTTTTTTTTTTAATGACGTGAGTTTGAGCTTAAAACAAGAACAAATATCAGCCAATGGAGTCAGAAAAATAATCTTAATTCAAAGATTATTTTTTTCTGACCCCATTTGTTCTTGTTTTAAACATAAATTTGCTTAATTATTATGCATTTTTCATTTAACAAGTCTTGTTATCTTCATTCATTTTGCTTCTTCTCCAGTAAATGTATCTTGATTTAAGAATGTTTAGATATTAGTGCTGGAAAACAAGAAGAAGAGCATCTCTAACCGAACGAGGGTTGTTTTTCTTCTTCTTGCAGAGACATCACCCTCAGCGTCCAGCGAGATGAAAGCGTCAGGCCTCGTCATTTTGTTTCCTTCCTCCTCGTCTCCGTTTTCAGCATTCTGACTGGGAAAACATATACATACAAAAACACAAATGCATGTGGTCAAACACCAGTTTACAGCAGGTGAAGTAAAAAAATACCAGCACAACAGAACTGACAAACCTCTCATGTTACCTTAAACAGTTCCTCTGATAATCCTTCAAGCTTTAAACATCTTCTAGAAAAATCTCATTATAGCACTTGTATCCATTTCTTGACTTAATTTAACCAGAATGTTTTACTAGAGGAACCCCTGCTCTATCTGTGTGCACTGCATGTACGTGACGCGTTATTTAACCTGACCCGTCTCTTCTCTTCTCGTTACACTAGAACATTCAGGCTGTGGTTTAGTGTTACTGAAATAAGAGTCTTTCAGCAAAACTCAGTCTGATGGAGTAAAGCTCAGTTCTTGCTTCCCAATGATGAAGATGTTTCATTTAGGAACATTAAGAGCAGCTCTTCACTCATAAAATAAAGCTTCCAAAGAGTGTTTTTCACAGCGATGCCGGCTATTTTTTTTGTGTGTGCAATTTTTTAACCTTTCAGTGATATGTTTTTAAAAGAACCATTTTTTCTTAGAGTGAAGAACATTTTAATAATCTAAAGCCGAGGTTTTTAAACTGGGGTCCGGGTACCATAAGGGAGTAAAGTCTACTCGAGGTAACATGAGGTAAAGTCTAAAAAGCAGTGTACATTTTTTTTTTTTAAATTTCAAACTAAGAATTAAAATATAAGATATTATAATTAAACAAATAAATTACCAGTCTAACCAAAGTAAGTCGATTTACCCTTATTACTTGATAATTCTGATTATGTCCAAAAACGACAAACTTCTACCGTAGCTCTCATCTCTGTGAAAACCTCAGACTGAAATATACATTGATCTATTGATGTTTTCAATCTCATCTGAAATGAACAGAGTTGGGAGTATCGGATTACAGGTAACATGTAATAATCAGATTACTTTTCGACGTAACGAGTAAAGTAACGCAATAAAAGTTACATGCATTACGCAATAAGATTACTTTTTGATGCAATGTGTAAAGCAATGGATTACAAGTATTACAAGTAACATGCATAACGTAATCAGATTACTTTTTGACGTAACGTGTAAAGTAACGGATTACAAGTAACATGCATTACGTAATCAGATTACTTTTTGACGTAACGTGTAAAGTTACGTATTACAAGTAACATGAATTACATAATCAGATTACTTTTTGATGTAACGGGTAAAGTAAAGCATTACAAGTAACTTACATTAATCAGATTACTTTTTGATGTAACAAGTAAAGAAATTAATTAAAGGTAATGTGCATTACGTAATCAGATTACTTTTTAATGTAACAAGTAATGAATTACAAGTAATGTACATCAGATAATCAGAATACTATTTTGATGTAAGAGTAAAGTAATGAATTACAAGTAACACATTACGTAATCAGATTACTGTTTGATGTAACGAGTAAAGTAATGCATTACAAGTAACACATTACGTAATCAGATTACTGTTTGATGTAACGAGTAAAGTAATGCATTACAAGTAACACATTACGTAATCAGATTACTGTTTGATGTAAGAGTAAAGTAATGAATTACAAGTAACACATTACGTAATCAGATTACTGTTTGATGTAACGAGTAAAGTAATGCATTACAAGTAAAGTGCATTATGCAATCAAATTACTTTCTGATGTAGATCAAGAACAACAATCACAGTATGAATTACTGAAATATAGCTAGTGATGCAGGGGTCCGGGTACCATAAGGGAGTAAAGTCTACTCGAGGTAACATGAGGTAAAGTCTAAAAAGCAGTGTACTTTTTTTTTTTTTTTAATTTCAAACTAAGAATTAAAATATAAGATATTATAATTAAACAAATAAATTACCAGTCTAACCAAAGTAAGTCGATTTACCCTTATTACTTGATAATTCTGATTATGTTCAAAAACAACAAACTTCTACCGTAGCTCTCATCTCTGTGAAAACCTCAGACTGAAATATACATTGATCTATTGATGTTTTCAATCTCATCTGAAATGAACAGAGTTGGGAGTATCGGATTACAGGTAACATGTAATAATCAGATTCAGGCCAGCTGACAGTCTTGTCTGGGCCCGGGACAAGATAATCTTAGATGGGGCCCCCCGACGATTTTTTTTATTTTTATAAAACACCATATACTTTTACCTAAAATGAATAATAAAAACACGTTTAAATGGGTACATTTTCTATAAATGTCTTCATTTTCTTTTCTGACATAGCCTACTGCAGTTCTTGTTAAAACACACTAGACATGCATAATCTGTGCATTTTGGGCACTTTTCGTGTGAAATCATATTTATTTTTTGTACATCAAAAGTGTTCTTTCACTTTTAAGCATGAGCAGCACAGCAAAAATAGACTCGGATCTGACCCATTATCTGTTCACCGATGACAGTGATGCATTTCAGCCGGCTTTTTATTTCTCATCTCCATAAATAGTAGTAAAGCTAATCCAAGGGCTAGAAATCAATGAATTCTTTGCTAATACTTCCTCGTCATCATGGAGAGAGCAGTTCGCACCGCTTTCTCCTTTCCACAAGCGTTTGCTCTCCCGTGGCGTCTGTCGTTGCTATGCAACAATGAACTTAAGCCTTGTTTATACTCGACGCGTCCGCACGAGCGCGAATCTCCGCTGACTGCGCGCGCACCTCTCCAAACGGACGAGGCGTTTATACTTGACGCGCTCGCCGTTGTGCTATTCTGTGAAACGACAGGGGGCGACTCGGAGTAATTCTCCTCTAAACCACCAGGAATCAGCAGTGAAGAAGTAGTTTGCCGTTTATTAGTAGTTTATTAATAGCTGATTCATATTAAAAGAGTAATAAATGCAGAAGGTGTATTGTACTTTCTTGTACAAACTCGTTAAACAACTGAAGCCTTATTGAAGAGTGTTTAAACCTTAATTTCAACAGCAGGGCTTGCTTCTGCTATTGTAGGCTTATTTTATAAATGTAAGCAGTTACTTTAGACAAGTGCAAACTGGGTGCTTAATGCAAATGTGTTCCTATTCACAAAATGAGAGGCTTTTATGGTCGCCCATCAATGCAAATGTCTCTGTGTATAGATGGATTCATAAACATGCTGGTACAGACGTACCAGTTCGGCCTGATTCGGCTCGAAGTCGTTCATCTTCGGATGCGGCGCCGCGCGCGATGTTACAAAAAGTGCCGTGCACACCGCCAGGCGAAATGGGGTCTTGCGCACCCAACGCGCACGACCGCCCACACCGCAATTACGTCATTTTGCCGTGCGCACCTTCGCGCTCTTGCGGACGCGTCGAGTATAAACAAGGCTTTAGGCGCGCCTGTAAAAACGAGCGCGCCGCGTCGCTATTATGAGCTAATATCCAAAATATTTCCATATGTGGCTCTTTCCTCCTTTCTTATCAACAAGTGGATTTACAGCCACCACAGCAGCAGCACCGCCGGTCGCCATGTCTCAGCGCTTTTATGAAGAGGACGCAACTAAACGCGCTTTGGGCATGCACGCGCATCCCGGGTTTGAGAAAACCTGGTACCGTGGCGTGACGTTTAAAAAGAAATTTGTACCGACTTGGTACCGAAGTGCCGGTGTTCTGACGATTCATGCTACCCATCGAGATTTGCTACTTACTGGTTATGCGCATGTGCAGACTCAGTTTTTTTTAACAAAAGGCACATTTTCATGTGTTATAAAGTAATTTCCCTTTAAAAAATGATAACTACCATATGAATATTTGTACGGT
The DNA here is from genome assembly GCF_029890125.1 of Rhinichthys klamathensis goyatoka. Lineage (NCBI taxonomy): Eukaryota > Metazoa > Chordata > Actinopteri > Cypriniformes > Leuciscidae > Rhinichthys > Rhinichthys klamathensis. The sequence continues at coordinate 717,304 of NW_026607114.1, read as the reverse complement.
CAGCCAGCTGAAGAAGAATAATTGAAAGTTTCAGTTACTAAGGAAAGGTGTGCTTTGACAAGTCAATATTTGATGATAATTTTTACTTTTCACACCGTTTAAAAAATAAAAACAGTAGTATACAGTAGCTACTCATAACTTAGAATTGTATTATAATTGTATTTCACATAATATTAATCGACATTCTGTGATCGATTCGCACTACGGTAGCATTTTTCGACAAGGCAGCACAAATCGTCAGAACACCGGGTCTTTGACAACACTCATAAACGTTGGCTGCGCTGTTTCTTACCTTGCTCTACGTTGACTTTACTAACGTTAGTTCCAGCTTCACCGTCACCACCTTTTTAAAAACATTTGTTTAGGACATGTCGAAGGCCTCTATTTTCTTCTTCTCTTTTCTTTTCTGAGCACCGGACTTGTGCTGACCGGACATTTTGAGCGTAACGTTAGCCTACTGAACTTCAAATCAAATGACAACATCATATTTCGATCAGTGGCCAAACCATTTTTGTTTTTTTGGGGGGGGGTTCTTGACCACTATTTCAAGGACAATTAGGAAGAAAGCTTTTATGTAACTCAAATATAGTAGATATTTTTTCAACAAATATGCCTATTTTTTTATTATTTTTTTTACAATTATTCCATAATTTAATGAGGGCCCAGTTCTGGGCCCCCCTCCCTACCCTGGGCCCGGGACAACAGACCCGTTTGTCCCCCCCCCTGTCGGCGGGCCTGATCAGATTACTTTTCCACGTAACGAGTAAAGTAACCAATAAAAGTTACATGCATTACGCAATAAGATTACTTTTTGATGCAATGTGTAAAGCAATGTATTACAAGTAACATGCATAACGTAATCAGATTACTTTTTGACGTAACGAGTATAGTAACGTATTACAAGTAACATGCATTACGTAATCAGATTACTTTTTGATGCAATGAGTAAAGCAATGTATTACAAGTAACATGCATTAAATAATCAGATTACTTTTTGACGCAATGTGTAATGTATTACAAGTAACATGCATAATGTAATCAGATTATTTTTTGACGTAACAAGTAACGTATTACAAGTAACATGCATAACGCAATCAGATTACTTTTTGACGTAACGTGTAAAGTAACGTATTACAAGTAACATGCATAACGTAATCAGATTACTTTTTGACGTAACGAGTAAAGTAACGTATTACAAGTAACATGCATTACATAATCAGATTACTTTTTGATGTAACGGGTAAAGTAAAGCATTACAAGTTACTTACATTAATCAGTTTAATTTTTGATGTAACAAGTAAAGAAATTAATTACAGGTAATGTGCATTACGTAATCAGATTACTTTTTGACGTAAAGTGTAAAGTAACGTATTACAAGTTACATGCATAACGTAATCAGATTACTTTTTGATGCAATGTGTAATGTATTACAAGTAACATGCATAATGTAATCAGATTACTTTTTGATGCAATGAGTAAAGCAATGTATTACAAGTAACATGCATTACATAATCAGATTACTTTTTGATGTAACGTGTAAAGTAACGGATTACAAGTAACATGCATTACATAATCAGATTACTTTTTGACGTAACGTGTAAAGTAACGGATTACAGGTTACATGCATTACATAATCAGATTACTTTTTGATGTAACGGGTAAAGTAAAGCATTACAAGTTACTTACATTAATCAGATTACTTTTTGATGTAACAAGTAAAGAAATTAATTACAGGTAATGTGCATTACGTAATCAGATTACTTTTTGACGTAACGGGTAAAGTAACGGATTACAAGTAACATGCATAACGTAATCAGATTACTTTTTGACGTAACGTGTAACGGATTACAAGTAACATGCATAATGTAATCAGATTATTTTTTGACGTAACAAGTAACGTATTACAAGTAACATGCATAATGTAATCAGATTACTTTTTGACGTAACGTGTAAAAGTAACGTATTACAAGTAACATGCATAACGAAATCAGATTACTTTTTGAGGTAACGTGTAAAAGTAACGCATTACAAGTAACATGCATAATGTAATCACATTACTTTTTGACGTAACGTGTAAAAGTAACGTATTACAAGTAACATGAATAACGTAATCAGATTACTTTTTGACGTAACGTGTAAAGTAACGTATTACAAGTAACATGCATAATGTAATCAGATTACTTTGTGACGTAATGTGTAAAAGTAACGCATTACAAGTAACATGCATAATGTAATCAGATTACTTTTTGACGTAACGTGTAAAAGTAACGTATTACAAGTAACATGCATAACGTAATCAGATTACTTTTTGACGTAACGTGTAAAGTAACGTATTACAAGTAACATGCATAATGTAATCAGATTATTTTTTGACGTAACAAGTAACGGATTACAAGTAACATGTATAATGTAATCAGATTACTTTTTGACGTAACGTGTAAAAGTAACGTATTACAAGTAACATGCATAATGTAATCAGATTACTTTTTGACGTAACGTGTAAAAGTAACGTATTACAAGTAACATGCATAACGTAATCAGATTACTTTTTGACGTAACGTGTAAAGTAACGGATTACAAGTAACATGCATTACGTAATCAGATTACTTTTTGACGTAACGTGTAAAGTTACGTATTACAAGTAACATGAATTACATAATCAGATTACTTTTTGATGTAACGGGTAAAGTAAAGCATTACAAGTTACTTACATTAATCAGATTACTTTTTGATGTAACAAGTAAAGAAATTAATTAAAGGTAATGTGCATTACGTAATCAGATTACTTTTTAATGTAACAAGTAATGAATTACAAGTAATGTACATCAGATAATCAGAATACTATTTTGATGTAAGAGTAAAGTAATGAATTACAAGTAACACATTACGTAATCAGATTACTGTTTGATGTAACGAGTAAAGTAATGCATTACAAGTAACACATTACGTAATCAGATTACTGTTTGATGTAACGAGTAAAGTAATGCATTACAAGTAAAGTGCATTATGCAATCAAATTACTTTCTGATGTAGATCAAGAACAACAATCACAGTATGAATTACTGAAATATAGCTAGTGATGCAGGATCTCTAATCTAGTGGAAAGATGATTAATCAGAATTTCCTCCTAATCTAAAATCAATACTTGGAAGATTTAACTGTGATATGACTCCCTAGATGTTACTTGATGTACAACTTTTTTTTTTTCTTTTTTTTTTACTTGCTAAAGTCTAGGTTAGAAGGATTGGATTGAAATTCTGGAGCAACTTGGCATTTCTGACTGGTTTGGAGAATAATAATAAAAACTCCACATACAAAGGCTCGGCACTAGGAGGCAGTGTATGATGATGCACTAGTGTCCACTGCCATCAGAACCCATGTATGCGCAAGAGAATGCTTTTTGAAATCTATAGTGACCTCTATGCATGAAAGGGTTAACTAAATATAACTAATCATAAATGATACTTTAATGTTATATTAAATATATCAATTACTTAAAATAAATAAATTAATGAATAAATATATATTATTTATTTAAATAAATATTTAAATATAAAAACTAAATAACTACATAAAAACATTCAATGAAAATAAATAAATATAATAATTAATATAAATACATTTGATAAAATAAATAAATAAAACTTGATTTAAATAAATAAGAACAAGATAACTAAATAAATACATTTGATTAAAATAAAAAATAAATAAATTAATAACATACATCTAACTAACAACAGTACAGTACAAAATACAATGATGCAATAAAAACGCTATCCTATTTCATAGGATTAATTGGGTCTTTATAAATTAAAATATAGTTGCCTTTTGAATGTTCGCATGAGGATGATCATATCTTGGATCCGTGGATATAAAAGATTGAAAAGCTGATCTAAAGAACCTTTTTCCACTAAAGAATCTTCTGTGCATTTAAAAGTTTCCAAAGCTCTTCAAGTTTCAAGTTTCAAGTTTACTTTATTTATATAGCACATTTAAAACAGTCGCAGACTGACCAAAGTGCTTCACAACAAGAGAACAGAACCAAAGAACATTAAATCAGCACAATCAACAATAAGGCACACAGTTTCTGGTCCATCAACGTTTCCATATTAGGCAATACTACAATCCTAATATGCCAAAGAGAACAAATGAGTTTTTAAAAGAGACTTAAAAATGGTCAAACTCGGAGCCAGTCGAATTTCCACTGGTAACCATCTTTTACCCACGGTGTGTTCTTGTTCAGCTTTAGATCTGCACTCACTTTAGATCTGCGGCCGAACCACTCTTCATGGAACCACCGATGCCAGTAAATAAACTTTATGAGTGTCAGTGTGTGTTCAGATACTGAAGGTTTGTTTTTAATCTTCAGCATTACTCATGATTCTGTTCAGTTCACCATCATAGTGTTTGCCAATACAGACACAAGACAAAGTCCTTCTGCTCACATAAAGTCAACAAACTCTGCTCTGTTCCATAATCCATGACATTTCACAATAATAGCAAATATGAACATTTAAAAATGAATCTGGATGCATTACACACAAAACAACATCATGCATTATTCATGAGCATAATATAATGATCATGCATTTTGCATTATTCTGTAAAACACGCTGATTAAAGAGAGGAGATGCATGATCGTACCGTGGCGACACACACTCGTTCATCTGCTGGTGTGGAGGAACGGAGCACATCGGCCGACATGCATCGCTTCTGCTCCGGCCCTGAAGCAGCGAGTCGTCATGTTTCTCCATCAGGATCTGAGCTTCTGCCGGAGGAGCTTCTGACCCACAAACTGCTGTAGTTAATCAGTAATCTACTGTTTCGCTGACTAATGCAGATTTAAAGCTGAACAAGAACACACAGTGGGTAAAAGATGATCAAATACCATCCTCCATTTGGGGGAAAAGGGAGTAAACAAATGTAAAAAGTCAAATGCATGATATTTTAATCAGTCGTTTGGAAAAGCTATCGTTGTGTTAAATTGGGTTAAAACATATATTAAAGGGAGAGACTTTTATGTTAAACTTGGAGAGCATGTGTCTGAGAAACATAAAGCACTGGCTTAGTCCTTTATTGTTTTTATTGTACCTGCTGCACTTGGTATTACTTATTACGAGGATAAGACCACGGGCGTCAGTTTGGTTTGAAATGTGGTGGGGACAGAGACGCATTCGGAAGTGCATTTTCAAAAGTGCTGGGTACAAATTCTGCAGCCTGTTTAACCTGTATATAAATGCATCGATCCGCAAATTTTTGTTTGAGTTCTTAAATGGTCTGGTGGTAGGTCTATTGCCAAGCGTGTCAGAGGTGACGGGTTCTAATCCGCCCTCGGTATAGTTTTTTTTCTCTCAAAACTGAATAATGTTCATCAGTGGTTACAGTCTATATCAAGCAGCCAGGGACACGTTTGTGTGCATTTTATTTTGTAATTTCACCGGAATTAATATATACAGAGTCTCTCCGCAACGGCGATAGATTGAAGTGCGCGTCCGAGTGAAGACTGTGCGCGAGCCACAGAGAACACTGTATCCACGACACTGATAGCAGCGGACACGAGCGCTCGGCTTGAGTTAAAAAACAAAACATTTTAGCTAGATCTCTTATTTAAGATCGAACTAAATGAATGCTCTGCTAGTTAACTGGAGATGTTTTATTTGTATTAGGTACATCCGACCATGCCTCAATGTTTCCAAGAGTGGTGGGTACAAAATGACTCATGACGAAATCTGGTGGGGACGCGTACCCACCGTCCCCACCGAAATCGACGCCTATGGATAAGACTGATTTTCTAGTTAGCACTAAAACTAAAAGAGAAATGTTGCTCCAGAATCTGGTTAAATTGAAGTGCTATTTTTGACTAAGTTTTAACTCCCATATTAACAAGCTGGCAAAATCTTCATTTTTTCACCTAAGAAACTAAAATTCAGCCTTTTTTAATCCAGAAAGGTGCAGAAAAAACAAATCAAGCTCAAGTTGACTTGACTGAAATGCACTTTTTACTGCTCGCCCATAAAAATCAATGAATAGACTTCAGCTTAACTATGGAACACACTACCATCAGATATTAGGGAATTAATCTTAGTATTTTTAAAAGAAAGTTAAAAATGAATCTTTTTACTCTGCCATTTAATTAGTTACTCCGAATTGTGCTTATAATAAATTGTCTCCTATGTTTCACTATTTCCTATTAGATGTGTCGTGTAGCTTACTTGTACTGTACTTTTATGTTTGTCATTCATGTGTTTTAGTATTTTATCCTTTATGCGTTGCATGTAATGTTTTTTTAATGCACATGTTTTTATTGAATGTGATGTTACTGTTGATATTTGACTATATCATTTTATGTAAAGCACTTTGAACTGCATTTTATGCCTGAAAAGTGCTATATAAATAAAGTTTTTTATTGTTATTATTATATCTATATGTAAATATGCCAAAAGTTTGAACATGTCGAATCATTATTATGTGTATTTTGCTCATAGCCTAGTGCCTAAGTTGTAACTGCTCTAATTTACGTCAAAACTAGGCTAAGTTGTAGTTTACACCCCAGCCTCCGCCCTCCAGTATTGCAGGAATACACTTAGCGCCGGTGTTCTGAGATTTTTGGTTTCAGTGGGCGGAGTCACATGAATATTCATGAGTTTCCCGGGCATGCGCGTGGAACTGAGAATTTTAGTTCAGGCTCCTTGTTTCTCAGCAGGTTTAATTGTAAATATACGTAAGTAATGGTAAAAGGTAAATATCGTTTCAGCGCGAACAGAACCTATGCCTCAACTACAGGTGTTCATCAGTTAATAATGTTTTTATTAGTTTGCACGTTTTGTGCAGTCGTACTGGGCTGAATGATTGCTGGTATTCGCTTCGTGTAATGTTAGAATAAAGCACAGCAATTCTCTGGTTGTGAACTGTCTGGTGGTAAAAGTATTACAATGCTAATAATTGTTGCTGAAATTTCATTGTTTTTTAATGCAGCTGAATGACTACAACATGCAGAATATTCTTAAATACGTGAACCAACTAGCCTACCATTTAATTTATTTATTGCTATGCTCATCTGTTACCTTATGAAGCTTTAAAACTGTGTTTCAGCCTGGCAAAGACTGAAATAACATCCACAACCATTTCAGTGTCCTAATAAACATTTTGCAATGATGTTACTCTCTGTCATCTGTTGTTTCTTTGACCATGTGTTGATGTGTGCCTGGATGATACAAATGCATGATCTTTTTATACAAACACTCATTCAACATTATTTATAAGTCATAAAGTTTCATGTATGTCTTGATTCTGCCTTTTTTTTCATCACTCTTAAGATTTGCATGATAAAAGTTTGGAATCACTATGATTTAAGAAATGTGACAGTAAAGACATTTATAATGTTACAAAAGATTCAATTTCAAATAAATGCTGTTCTTTTAAACTTTGAATCATTAAGAAAAAATAAAATGTATCACGGTTTCCACAAAAGTATGAACCGTTTACAACTGTCACGGGTGCGTTGCGGAGAATGGAGCGAGGACTCAAATGGAGAGGTGAAAGCCTTTAATTAAGTAAAACATAAATCAAACAAAGGAAATCCAGGTTGATAAACTAATTGCTAAATCCAGAAACACGACATGGCAGGAACAGAACAACACACAACTCAAAATCCCAAGTAACATAAACAACGAACGAGCACAGGACAACAAACACAGGAAGACTAAATAGGGAGGCAAACAAAGGAGGGTAACGAGGCTGACAGGTGGAACAAATAAACCAATAACCAGATAACAAGGGGGAGGGATCAAACAATGACAAGAGCACATGGCTCAAAATAACAAAACACCCATGTGCATCACAAGACAGGACAGACATGTGACAACAACATTGATAATCATGCATTTTTATTGAGCATCAAATATCAAATCATCATATTAGAATCTGAAGGATCATGTGACACTGAAGACTGGCATAATGAGCTCTGCCATCACAGAATATTTTTTTTAAAATATACAAAAAAAGAAATTCCTGTTTTATATTATTAAATATTACTGTTTTTGACTACTTTTAATCAGATTAATATCAATCAAACATTTTTGTTAATAATAATTTGTTATATTATTTTGCCAGCATATTTGTAAAAATATATATTTGTGAACGTCAAATTTGTTGTTAAATCTATTCTGTAAAAGGACGTGAAGTATTTTTCTCATGGCAGTAGTTTTTAATTTTTACACTTCTGTTCGTACATTTTGTTTAATCCAAACTTTACTTAGCTATGTATTAAACACATTCATGCTTTTGTGTGTTTTTTAGTTATTTTTCTTATATTTACAAAATAAAGTTCAGAACAATCACGCCAGGATAGATTTTAAAAAATGATACATTTATACAGGTTTATTTTAGTTATTGCATTCTGAGCGAAACTGAAAGGATTTGTATTTGAAGGATTTCAATGAGAAACAATCAGTGAACAAATGAGAACAATTAGTAAAAGATACAGTTTTAAAGCATTAAGGTACAAAGGAAAAGCACAACGAAATTAAATAAATGTATACGAGTTGAGGTTTGCTGTGCTTTATTCTAACGTTACACAAGTGAATACCTGCAGTCATTCAGTAAACTGCGCAAAACGTGCTAATAATTTTTTTATAGACGGTTACAAAACTATAAACAATTGTATAGGCTACAGTAAAAAATATTTTCATGATTTGTTAACACAACTTTTTTTTCTTTTGTCAAATCAACTAATGTGGTTCAGATAACATCATATTTTGAGTTTCTATTTTTTAAAATCAATCTCCTTCATTGTATTAATTAAAAATTAATTAAAAATGTAATAAACTAAAATATGTTTTAGCCAATCAGGTAAACTTACTTTTTAAGTTAAACCAACAACATTTTTTTTTTTTTTTACCATTTATGCATTGAAAACTACAGAAAATGTGCCTTTTTTTTAATAATCCATCTATCCTGCTGTGATACAAGGAGCTTGATTCTCAGTTCCGCGAATGAATATTCATGTTCCTCCGCCCACTGAAACCGAAAATCTCGTAACACCTGCATTTCTTGATAAAGCCAAAAGACCACAAAATTATCATCACAAGTTAGATTGATAGACCACACCCCAATGCAAAGGGGAAATCCGAAACTGAGTTTAACTTTAAAAAGCCACGGGTTTTAGAGTCAGTTGTACTCCTTGCATCTGAGCACAATGTTCACGTACACAGTCTCTGTCTCCACTGGTAAACAGGAGTTTGCTGGGACAATTGATCATGTTTACCTGACGCTGACGGGCACGGAGAGATGCAGTGACCGGACTCTGCTGGACAAATCCTTCTTTCAACGGTTTGCAAGAGGAACGGTAGGATTTTTTTTTTAAATATTAAATATAAAACATAAAGTTGATTATCACTTATCAGACCATTAAATCCTTTTTTGTTTCCCCACAAAAAGTGAGAAATATATGGAAGCTTGTTTCCGCCACGGAATAAAACCATTTTAAAAGATAATTGTGACTTTATTTCTCAGAATTGCGTGAAAAATAGTCGCAATTGCGTGTTATAAAGTAGGCTAAGAATTGCGAGAGAAAAAATTACATCTCACAATTCTGACTTAATAACACGCAATTGCGACTTTAGCCTATATCATGCAATTCTGACTTTAATTTTCCCAATTGCGTATTATAAAGTCATAATTGCGAGATGTAGGCTAAACATGTAATTCTGAGAGAAAGTCAGAATTTAAAGTAGGCCTAGCCTATATTTCTCTCAATTGCGAGTTTATATCTCATAATTTTGACTTTACAACAAACAATTGCAATTTTATATCACGCAATTCTGACTTCATAACCTACAATTGCAACTTTATTTCACGCAATTCGGACTTTATATTTTGCAAATCGCAATTATGAGAGTCAGAATTGTGAGTCGCAATTACCTTTTTTATTTTTCATTCTGTAGCGAAAACATAGAAATCAGTCTCAATGACGGTTTAAAGTTTCTCCAAATTGCATTTCTGTAACCCTGCTGTTCCCTACCAAAGCGTCCACATATTTCTTCACTTGTCCAGTTTATTCCCAGCAATATAAAGCCCTCTGACAGACACTCTAATTTAAAATATGTTGGAAATGTTATTTTCCTCAGATATAAAGATATAAACTCTTAATTCTGAGGGGGAAAACGTTTTCCACTTGAATTGGACTTTATAACTCACAAATCTGGCTTTCTCTCAAATTCTGACTTGACTTTTTTTCTCGCAATTGTGTGAAACTCGTAAATCTGTGATGTCAGCATTGCGAGATCCCAATTAACTTTTTATTTTTTATTCAGAGGTGGAAACAAGCTTTCATAAAACTGTTTAATAAATAAACTATATTGTATCACACAATAACTGAGTGTGAAAATTGGTGTGGTATTTTTGATTTGTCTCTTCCTTAATTAAATCCTCTTTCATTTTTGCACATAACCTGTGATGTCCAGTATAGAGGCCTGTTTTACTTTAAACAGGGCCTCATAACAGAAGGGCCCTCTGTTGTGCTTGAAACGGGCCACCGAATTGCAAAGGCTCTGGTTATGTCTAACAGAATCTGTTGTTAAAGGTGATGCCCATCGACGTCAGTGTGAAGGAGAGGCTTGGAGACATTGTGCTGGTGAAGCTCGAGAAGCAGAACTTGCTCAATGATCAGTGGTACTGTAGATGCATCAGTGTGACGTCACCCTCTGGAGATCGCTTTGACTTCCCCTGTTATCGCTGGATCGCGAGTGAAAATGAAGTGGTTCTTCGAGATGGCACGGGTGAGTCCTATCCCGACTCTGTTCACACGATCCAGTCTTGAAGGAATCATGTCACAAATACTGTTATGTCTTTTCCTTTAGCTCGATTGTCTCACGAGGATAAAACCTGTTTGCTAAATGAGCACAGACGCACGGAACTGGAATCCAGACAACAACTGTTCAGGTTTGAGGCCACAGTTACAATCAAGTCAAGTCTCCATTTAGATAGCGCTTTTAACAATATATATTGTTTGGCTTCACAGCAGATCTAGAATAAAGTTATTGTCCAGCTAAAGTTAGTTTTGATTGATTAACTTCCGTTGCAAAGATCATTAGTTATTAACTTAGGGGCCGCTAACACAACACCGCTCTAACAGAAAACCATTAACACGCTCCGGCCGCTCATTTGCACAAAAGGTGCCTAGTGACTCGAATGCAAACCTTGAAATGGGTTCCTGAAAAATTATGAAAAAAAAAGGTTTTCTCTGTGCAAACTTCAAAAACGCAAACTTGTGAAAACGCTGGGGGCGTGCACATACGCATTACATGTTCAGTCTATAGGTATGCGCGTTTGAATATATGTGCGCAGACGACGTGCAGTCTTTCTTTACAAATTGACTTGTCTGGCCTTAATTTATCTCCCAAGGGTAGCATGTACAGAGTAAACCGCAACGGTCCTAGTACTGAGCCTTGTGGTACGCCATACTGAACTTGTGATTGACAAGACATCTCTTCATTTACTGCTACAAACTGATAACGGTCAGATAAATATTATTTAAACCATGCTTATATGCAATTCCACTAATGCCAACACCATTTTCGAGTATTTAAAAGAATGTTGTGGTCAATGGTATCAAATGCAGCACTAAGATCATTAATCTCAAGAAATTACCATTTCTTTCTAAAAAGGAACATTGTGAGGATGCTGCTTTTTCTAGTGTATCTGAGAGAAAAGGTAGATTCGAGATCGGCCTGTAATTGACTAATTCTGTAGGATCAAGTTTTTTTTTTTAACAAGCGGTTTGATCATAGCCAGCTTAAAAGTTTTTGGTACATATCCTAATGACAAGGATGAATTAATGATATTGAGAAGAGGATCTATGACCTCTGGAAGCATCTTTCAATAGTTTAGTCGGTATAGGGTCTAACATGCATGTTGTCGATTTAGATTTAACGAGTTTAGAAAATTCACCCTCTCCTATAGCAATGAATGAATCAAATTTTTCCTCAGAGACTACACTGCACTGTCTGATGCGATGGTGTAGTAGACGGTTGCATAGTTATAATTTTCTCCCTGATATTATCAATCTTGTAAGTGAAGAAGTTCATAAAGTCATTACTGCTGTGCTGCTTGGAAACGTCTGGGGTTGAAGCTTAATTTTTCGTTAGTTTCGCCACTGTTTCAAATAAATACCTAGGGTTTTGTTTATTTTCTTCTAATAGGGTTGAAAAATAACCAGATCTAGCAGTTTTTAAGGCCTCTCTGTACGCAATCGTGCTCTTTCCGTAAAATGTGAAAACTATTTTGTTCCCCATTTTTCTGGACGCACTAAGGGCCTGAGTGTACCACGACGTTGGACTATTTTCTTTAATATTTAAGGGCAAAGGAGCAACTATATCTAAAGTGCTGGAAAAGAGTCAATTTTGTCGCAATATCGAGTTCTAAGCTAAATGGGATTCTGAAGAGATGACACTGATCAGGAATATTATTGATAAAGCAATATTTAGTGGCAGAAGTGATAGGTCTAACATATTTGTAACACGGAGTCGGCTTTACAGCCTTGGCAAAATGAAGTTTACACGAGACTAGATAGTGATCTGAGATGTCATCGCTCTGCTGCAGAATTTCAACAGCATCAACATTGATTCCATGTGATAATATTAGATCTAGAGTATGATAACATCAATGAGTAGGTCCTGACACGTGTTTAACTCCAATAGAGTTAAGAATGTCTTTAAATGTCAATCCCAATGCATCTTTTTCGATATCTACATGTATATTAAAATCACCAACAATTAGGACTTTATCTACAGCCAGGACGAACTCCGATAGAAAATCAGCAAATTCTTTGATAAAGTCTGTATGGTGGCCTGAATACAGCAGCTTGCACAAATCTTAAACGTGATTTATCATTTACACTAGATAGCGTTACATAAGCACCAAAACTTCAAAAGAATTATATTTGACAAGACTTCTTAGTAATTCTGAAAATATTACTATAAATTACAGCAACACCTCTCCCTTTGCCTTTCATACGAGGCTCATGTTTATGACAGTAATCTTGGGGGGTGGACTCATTTAAAGTAATGTGATTGTTTGGTTTTAGCCAGGTTTCTGTCAAACACAGCACATCTAGTTTATAATCTGTAATCATATTATTAACAATAAGTGCTTTTGAAGTAAAGGATCGAATATTCAGCAACCCAAGCTTTATCATTTGTTCATCTGTATTATGTCTTTTTGTTATTTGTTGAACATCAATTACATTTTTACCCTTAAATGGGTTTGGGAGTTTTGTATTTCCTAATTCGGGAACAGACACACTCTGTGATATCTGGGTGAAAGAGCCTCTATGTGATGGGATTTATCTGACCTTGGTGACGTGAGACAGCTGGCAGACGGTCGGTTTAGCCAGTTTGTCTGCTTCCTGACCTGAGCCCCAGATTGTCATGTTTGAGCTCTAAGACTGTGAGATGAACAGCGGTCAGGTCTGCCCCAAAAACCTTTCCAACCCTATATTTTGCGGGCACCACTTAGACAGCCAACTATTGAGTGAGGACCATCTAAGTATCTCATCACTCCTTTGAACAGGAAGGGGGTGTTTCACTGAGTGGGGAGAATCTGTTTGTTATGGTAATCGGAATGGAAGAGCAGTGTTTTGTCCCGTGACTACAGCGTCTCACGGTTGCCCTCCTGCACGGGCTCTACATCCGGGACAAAACAATGTACAGGGTTCACTAAGCTAGAGTATCCAAAGTAGTATCTAAAGCCCTTGCGTCCCAATTTTTAATCGAGGCTAGTAAGAGTGTGTGTCTTTAGTATGAAATCTTCTCCGTCAGCCTGACTATCTCCCTGCATTTATCACAAGTAAAGCCCTCACCGCTGACAGAGAATGCTATACTATACATGTGACACAAAGTGCAAGTGACAATAACCGGAGAAGACATTACTCCCCGTGTTTGTTGACTGATCCTACTCATCACAGTTTTTTTGGACAATATTCAATCATGGTGTAAAGTTGTCTTTATTTTCCTCCAGATTCAGTTTATTGTTGGTTTGTTTAACAGTTTAAAATGCTTAACACTCTTGTATTGTCATTTCACTTATACTAGAGAGAAAACAGTGCATCACCAAATATAATTATTGGTCCAATAACTGAAAGATTAATGTTGCCTTTTCTTGAAGGTGGAAGGAGTGGCAGCCTGGTTTCCCCATGAGTATAGATGCCAACTCAAGCAATGAACTTCCTATTGACGTTCAGTTTGAAGCTAAAAAAGCTGTGGACTTCAAGGAAAACTTAAATGAAGCGTAGGTTACCCAGTTTGCATTCATCGCTTTGCCTGTATCCCTAACAAATATGCTATTATTATGCTACTATTGTTCCAAACCTGTATGAAGTTCTTCTGTTGAACTAAAGATATTTTGAGTGTTGTAACGAGACAGTAGTCATTGACTATTTCGTTTCCCCCCTACTTAACATGGAATTCAATGACTACAGTCAACTGTCTGGTTACAACATTCTTCAAAATATCTTTTTAGTTCAACCGAAGAAATTCATACAGGTTTGGAACAACATAAGGGTGAGTAAATTATATTTGGGTGAACTATCCCTTTAACTGAGAAATCTCAAACTAAATTGAGAAACAAAACTGAACCAGACACTGAAAATCTGAGCATTCATCTGTATTTTTCCTTCTGTGATCTCTTTCAGGTTCAACAATCTTCGTCTTAACAAACTTAAGAGCTTGTTCCAGTCCTCTTGGAAAGATATTTCAGATTTTAATGAAGTATTTCTGTCAATCAAAAACCCTGTGTCAGGTTTGAATTTCTTCCTTTGTTCAATTTTTAATACAAAAATGAGCTGTACAACTTTATTATTGTGGGGATTAAAAAAAAAAAAAAAAAAATCAACTGGCAAAGACACGTTGTTTGCATACCCCTAAACTCACTGCCATTATTCCCTTTGACAGAATATGTGATGCAGAACTGGAAAAAGGACTTCATGTTTGGCTATCAGTTCTTAAACGGCTGCAATCCTGTGATGATCAGTAAGTGCATGAATCTTCCAGACAAGTTCACAGTCACACAGGAGATGGTGAAAGGCTCCCTGGATAGAGGTCTCACTCTACAGGAGGAGTTAAAGGTCAGAAAATAATGCTTCAACCTGAGTGTGTAGATCGTAAGGTTGCAGTGGTCAATTCTGGATGTGATTGAATAATAAGAATTTCTCCAGTGTCACTCTGGCTCCAACTCTAAATGCCTCTCTATTACAGGCAGGGAACATCTACATCGCAGACTATGCGATACTGGAGGGAGTGCGAGCCAATGCCACAGACCCGAATACCCAGCAGTATTTGGCTGCTCCCTTCTGCCTGCTGTACAAGAACAGCCAGAATGAAATCATGCCGATCGCTATTCAGGTGCCTGTAGAAATAGAGTAAAATATTACTTCAAAAGTAAAAAAGTTAGTGCTTTTTACCAAATATTCTGTTCGTTTACTTGATCTGAAACAGCTCAGTCGTCAGACCCCTGATGGGGAGGCGAACACTGTCTTTCTCCCGAGCGATAATGACCACGACTGGATGCTAGCCAAGATGTGGGTGAAATCCTCCGACTTTAATGTACACCAGCTGGTCACACACCTTCTCAGGACACATCTGACATCTGAGGTTTTTGCCATTGCCATGTACAGACAGCTCGCTGCGGTCCATCCGGTATACAAGGTAGCCATCCTATCATGCTTTCACTGCTATGGGATTTGATGTAGTTTATCTGATTCAGAGAATGCCAAAGAAAGAAGTTTTGTGGATATTGAAGGGCTGAAGGTTACTGTCCTTCTAGGATCCAGTCATGGTTTTTGTGCCATTTCTCATATTGCTATTGCTGTTAATGCACTTGCCTGGGTGTTTTTACCACATACGACGGCTAAGGGAGATTTTGAAACGTGTGGCTTATTGCTTTATTGAAGCCCAGAGTCTCTCAGCCAGTCATTGCAGCCTTTATTTTCTCCTTACAGTTGCTGATACCTCATGTCCGTTTCACCATTGCCATCAACACTGCGGCTCGAGAAAAACTCATCAGTAAAAATGGGATCGTTGACCAGGTATCTTTAACTCTGAATATATTTCCTTGGAACCAGTTTTTCTTTTCATGTTTATTCCTGGTTCTTTCACATGACTTTGAGGTCTGATGAGGCATACAGTCTTCTTTATGACTTGATATTTTCATCTAGCTGTGGCTTCTGTTTTGTAGACTTCACTGCACTTCTCTAAAAATGTGGTCTGAGACTAAGATTCACTGGTGTCCTTTTGTTTCAAAGTTTGTTAGTGCTGGTGGAACGGGAATTGTGGAAGTGATTCAGAAGGCCATGAAGACTTTAACCTATAAGTCCCTGTGCTTCCCTGAGGCCATAAAAGCTCGAGGAGTGGAAGATCTGCCCAACTACTACTACAGAGATGATGGCATGATGGTCTGGGAGGCAGTGAAAAGGTAGTCGATAAAATACACAATTTACAGTTCAAATTCGTGGTGGAACAGTTTGAATTATTCACAGTTCAGTTTTTGGTCACCTGTTTCGGTATGGTTTGATATGTGCTTGTAATGTAATAAGGTTATGACACCAAAATTGTAGATGTCAGTGAAAATTTCACAATTCTCTATTCCAGTTTTGAAACCACAGCAAAAACTACTAGCCTAACTAGTATACGTTTCCAATATTATTAACATTAACAGCCAGTAATAAAATGGAACAAATCAAACTATAACTTACCAAGTTATTCAGCCAAGAGCAGTGTGGGTTTTTCCCCTTATTTTCTTGCTGTTTAACATTTTAAAAACACAGACAGCAGCAGGAATATTAAGACATAATGCATGGATCAATATACAGATACTGTACACGTGCTGCCTTTCTCAACTGTTAACGTCCACTTAAGACATAACTGACTGTTTACTAGGATACACTCCAAGATGGGCACTTTGAAAATTGTGAATTTGTCCATTCAAGAGCAAGAAGAATTAAAGAACTCCATTTAATATTCACGCACAATTTCTCACAGCGTGCACATGTTATTTTTAAACCTTGCCAATTAAAGCATTGAAGTGCAAGACACAAAGAGGTGTATAAATGATCAATTATCTATTTATTTTTTTACAATGCAGCACTGGCTTTTTTTTTTTTTTTACTATATTATAGTTGCATCGTCAGATTTGAGATTAACCGCCGTGTAAATGCATACCGAACCGTGGGTGTGGTTTATTTATTTTACAGAAAATGGTTACATCTGTTTTTTTCGTGCTCACTATTAGCATTTGAACTAAGAACATTTTATTACAGCATTTGACAAATAGATGTATTTTTATTTTTTACATTTGCTGATTCATCTAACTTGATCTTCCTCCAGTTTTGTTTCTGATGTGGTGAAGATCTTCTATAGCAGTGATGAGACAGTTCAGAAAGACAAGGAGATTCAAGCATTTGTTCAGGATGTTTGCTTCTCTGGGATGAAGAATTGTGGTGAGTGCAGGATCATTTAAAATGTAAATGTGTTTTTATCTCCCCAACCCTGCGAGAAGTACCGGATGAGCCCCCAATTTACACACGCCTTCCCAGTCTAGAGAGGGGGTAAGAAAGGAATTCATGAAAAAGATCAAACTTAACTCCATCAGGCAACCAAGAACTCTACTTGATTTTACAAGTAACATTTATTTGGCAAGTTCTAAATGCAAAAGGGGATGCTTCAAATAGTCTTCAGGAGGGGACCAGGCCAAAATAACGAACATCAGTTCGGACTTTGAGGGGAGTACTTTCTAAAATTTCAAAAACAAAATTAAAAATTAAGAAAATAATTCAGACCTTACTCCCCCCTCTAACCAAACACGGACATTAACCAAAATGGCATCGACCTTCCTACTGCTTCCAAAATCAAATTGTAAACTGTTTCAAATTTAAATCCATCCTTAAGAGTGTCAGTGAACTTAATTAACAACAGAGTAACCAAAGTCCTCTTCAGTGAACAATATGTACAACAAGATAAACGCACAACAATAGCACACTTAATAATGTCTGGGGCAGGAGAAAAGTCTCAGCCGCCTGGAGACAAAAAGGCTTCTTCAAACTTTGATTGGCAGCTTGTGTATGAAGCTGGAGAGGAAACCAGCAGTGGATGATACTAGAGTCGGCTGGTCTCCATTGAGAAGGCGAGCAGAACACCAAAACATTCCACTTAAAAAAAAAAAAAAGTAGAATAGTAATTCACCCTTTGCCATCTAATCAATCATAATGTTGAATTGCCATTTTGTCAGAAAAACTAACTAGACATGAGTTAGCAGATTAATGTTGGTGGACGTTAAAAAGAAAAATGGTGTGTATTGACCATTGTAGGACTTTAAAAAGGGTCAATTACAACCTAGGATGTAACATGTTTATAATTGTTTACAAAATTTGTATGATTCCATATGCATGGTTTACACCACTCTAATAATGCATACACAAAGTAAACTCATATCTAATGTTCACAGAGTTTCCGGATTCCCTGAAAACTCGGGAGCAGTTGGTCGAGTTCCTGACTGTTGTGATTTTCACAGCTTCAGCACAACACGCTGCAGTCAACTTTGGACAGGTGCGTTTACACACTTTTCAAGATGAATATAAATGTGAACATCTATAGGCTGATATCTGTGTGTCTGTCCTGGGTTCCAGTATGACTGGTTCTCCTGGATCCCAAACAGCCCTTCCACCATGCGGAAGCCCCCTCCCGCTCAGAAGGGCCAGGTGGATATGAAGTACATCATGGAGAGTCTGCCGGACCGCGGACGTTCCTCTTGGCATCTCGGAATAATTTGGGCCCTCAGTCAATTCCAGGACAACGAGGTTTGATGACTGATTCTTCAGAACTAGTTTGCATAAACCTTTTCTTCCTACAAATTGAAGTTGTTTTGATTGTGTGCAAATCTTCTCCAGATGTTTTTAGGCGAGTATCCAGATATGTACTTCACTGAACAACCGGTCATGGGAGCCGCTAAGACTTTCCGCAAGAAATTAGCTGAAGTGACCAAAATCATCAAGAGCCGAAATGAGAATTTGAAAGTGCCGTATTGGTATCTGTCTCCAGACCGAATCCCCAACAGTGTGGCCATCTGAGAGCACATCGGTGGGGAAATTAGCAAGAGCCATTTCAAGGTTTTGTAGAGTCACAAGATGAAGTTGTGAAGCAGTATTTTATTTTTCCTTTGCTTGTGCTTTGGTATAATAACACTTGTTGAATTTGTACTAGTCAGATGAAACATGCGCAACTAAGATTAAATAAACCAATTCACCATCACTTTGGCTCTTCTCTGGCTTTCTCAGTCAAACTCTCTGGCTGATAGTAGACTAATACAGTTAGCAAATCTCTTCTGTTAACAGGTTTGACTGACAAAACAGATCTTCTGGCAGGATTCTATATTTTGCAAATGTTAGAATAGCTAATGGTAAAGTGAAGAATAAAAATGTGTGCAGATGCTCACTTTCCTTCAATATCCACTCCAATATCTACATGGTCTAAGTGATCACAATATAAAACTGAAATGTGCAATTTATTTAAAAGGAATTAACAAAGAGCTAAAATCATGAACTACAGTGCTTGATGACTTGTTTTTTTGTGTACAAATTTCAAGGGTTAAAAATTACGGCTTTTCACTGAAGGTTAATATGATGGAGTGATTCAGTTTGTTTACATGCGGTACAAATTTACCATACTTGGAGTAAACCAACACTCTTAAAACAGATGTGTTATAAACAACCTGTGTTAAAAACCTAACCTGTGTTATCTTAACACACCTGTGTGTCTAGTTAAGGACAACACATTCTGTGTTACTTTTAACTCAACCAGTGTGTTATTGTTCTTAACACAGGTAGTGTGTTAAAATATTTAACACACTAATGCGTGGTAAATCACACAATTTGTGTTATTTGTTGTGCTATTTTTGACCAGTTAAAATGAACACAAAACAAAAAAATAATTAAAAAAATAATAATAATTTATTAAAACTTAACTGCTACATTTTCAGTCAACATTCACATGTCATTTGAATTTCATAAAGACATTTTTAAACAATTTTATATCTTGGATTTACAAAAAGGTTTTCTTTGAAGGAAATCATGTGAAGAGGTTTTACATCATCAGCATTACTCAAATTAATCACCTTGTATTCATTTGTTCTTTGGACTGCACAAGCATAAAAGTGTGGGTGAAAGTACATTTGTGACAGAACTCTAAGAAAAACTAAAACAATTTATTTTTCACATTGTGGAACTATGTGTAAAACTTCACCAAAGAGACGCTCTTTTCTTAAGTCACAGTCTAAAGCAAGTACACAACCAGTTTGAAAAGTCTGACCAAACACACCAACAGAGTGAGAAACATGAACAGTGCTACATCTGTCAAGTTCATAGCCAAAGTCTCTCATGTTTTCAACAAACAGAACACTTTTTTTCCAAAGATCCAACCATGACTGGAAAAACATTTAGGACAGAATTTTTTTCTGTTAACGGACTTCCCAGTTTCCAATGAAACACAGTCTGAACCTGACTCTTGTAGGCTAATGTCTTATATTTACAAAATTACATACAACTTGTGCTTGTCTTTTTAGAGGACCATGCTTTCCCTCAAATCTCATGCACCAAAATTTAGACAGTGGGCCAAATTTTATCATCATTCGCCAGTAATGAGTCATAAAATGATGCTTTGGTATTAGTGATTTGTTTGGATATAGTCTTAAACAAATTATGGTGATCAATAACTAGCTGCTTTAAAAAAAACAGCTAATCCTTTGGTAACAACTGGTGCAAAAATTATACTACAAATTTCCTTAAGGAGAAGGAACAATTTCCAGTGACTATCACCTTCACTTCATACTAAAGTACTTTTTTTATTTCTGCCCCAAAATATCAAAAGTAGTGTGCTAGTACGCGGTTCCGAATTCCGAATCTGTTTGTCTCGTATTACAATGCACTCTTAAAAAGATGTTGAAAACAGAGAACAACACATTTTGTGTTACTTTTAACTCAACAATGTGTTAATTCCTGCTTATTTTCTACACACCAATGTGTTATATTATTATACAATTTGTGTCAATTAACGTTACGTGTACACGAAATGCACAAACTGAAGTCAACCAAATTGACCGTTACCTTGATAAATCATGTTAATATTAAAGGGCATTTAACAAAACATCAACACATTCTGTTGTTTAATGAAAGAAAGGCGACAGATACAGGAATGAAAGTGGTAACGTTAACAGTTAACCTTAACATTGTCAAACTCGTTAATGAGCTGCAGCGTTGTATCAGACATCATGCCATTTGCAACAAATCAAACAAAGAAAAACAGTTAAAAATGAGTTCTCTCTAGAAAGTGAGGGACAACCCTACCTACCAAAGTCTATGAGGAGAAATAAAAATCATTTGTGAAGCACTAACGTTAGCAGCTAATACTATAATTAGGCTTGTTCAAGCCTCTAGCGTCAACGGAAAATACCCGTACACAGTAGAAGTCGCTAACTAAATGCACATTTGGCCGTCTAAAAACACAACAACAATAATAAAATACATTTGACAATTTATATTTGACAATTTCTAATAAAAAAATCAATCGAAATACCTGACGTGTGCCTCCAGGTCATCCATCGATGGAAAAAGAGGCGCGAACTTGCTTCTTGAGGCGCGGAGTGACGTTGCAGCAATGTGATTGGATGATAGTTAACACATATTGTGTTGGACACACTGTGTTGTTTCTCTCTCTCTATTTCTTTTTCTTTTTACACATGATCAACTTAAAACTACACAAAATGTGTTAGAATAGCAATAACACAAAAAAACGTGTTATTAAATAACACATCCTTTTTAAAAGTGAATGTATATTTGAATGCTTAGAACAGAAATGCAGTAAATAAACTTTAGTTTCAACTGGAAACACAACTGTAACCCTGTAGTGATATATTCTCAATGAATCAGAGTATTAACCCCTATATCATTCAGAAAATGAAAAAAAAAACAGCTTAATGTGGGCCCGCAACACACAAACCCCTTTGCAAGCCTGAAACATACACTTCGCTGTATGACCACAAATAAAATAAACGGCCGTTTATTGTTACACCGGTGTACCTGAGTACATTAAATGTTTCTCAGATCCATGCATCCACGTGAAGCTGTCACCAGTTAGCAAACTCTGATGCTCCAGTGACGCCAGATAAAATGGTGCAGAGAGAGCGCTGGTTTTTAAATAGCCTATACTTGTAGCCTGGTTAAAATCAGACCATTCTCAGTTGTAACTGAGTTATGGTCTGGCAAAGCTTCATAGACAAATCATTTCCAAAGGGGCGTCACCAACGGACGTAGCTCAAATGCATCTGGGCGCAATTGGATAGACCTAAAACCAATCAGAGCGATGAAGAAGATGACGTATGCAGAGCGACCTTGGTTCGTCTGTTATTCATAGATTTCGAGGGCGCGCAAGATGGCGACCGGTGAGGAGGTAGTTTTGAGAAGCTGAGGATAAAAGTTTGTTCCTTCACCTCATTTCGTTCTTTTTTGTTAAAAAATTGATCAATCGGACATCTAAATGTAAGATTTTATTATTTACCAGATAATTAACACGGATAGCCTAATCGTTGTAAATTGCTTTTGAACGTTGTGACTAACCAAGAGAGACTGCATCGAATGGCGGATAAACGTAAAGAAAGGGAGAGTAAAGTTAAAGAAAAGAGCCTAACAAAGCCGCTGACAAAGATGAAGAACAAAGAGGATGAAATACACATTTGCGGCACTGACATTCAAACAATGCACGCATATGTAGTGCAAGGCACTACAGTTCCTTCGGATTCAACGCCCAGCACCCCTGAGCCGAAGAAAAGTAAAACTGAACCGTCCCTGTCTGAAATTCAAGAAAACATCATGCGTTGCATAAATGAAAGAGTCAACGGATTAGAGGAGCTCTTAAGGGCAAATACGGTGAGCATTGAAGCTTTAAAAAAAACGACGGAATTCCTCTTCAATGAAGTAAAGGATGTCAAAGATGATGTGAAAATCTTGAAAAAGGACACGAAGGCGATGCATGAGGTCATGATGCACATAGTAAGAAAATGTCGGAGTTCGACTCCAGGCTTAACGAGATAGAACGGTATAAAAGAAGATGGAATCTGAGATTGTACGGTCTGGCTGAGCAGACAGGCGAAGATGTGAAGGCACAAGTCGTGGATATCTGTTGCGCAATTCTTCCAGAGTTCACCACCAAAATACAACAAGATGTAGATACAGTACACCGGCTCGGAAGAAAACTTGAAGGAAACGCCACGAAAGGGAGAACGATCATCATCCAGTTTGTGTCCAGATCCTTACGAGACGTACTTTGGAAAGCGGCAAAAACCAGCACCTACCTGAGATCCAAGGAGCTACGGTTTGGAGAGGATTTAACGTCTATGGACAAAGCAATACGTAGGCAACTGTGGCCAAAGGTGGAGGCTGCTCGTCAGGTAGGGAAGAAGGCTTACTTCGTCGGCGTACGAGCCTTCGTTGATGGAAAAGAAATACCTCCCTAAAGTTTGAATATAATCATACAACGATTCTGCAAGTGTTATGAAAGGTGACAAGTGCAGTCATAATCTGATTTTTGTCACTTTTGTGACATTTACAACATAGCCGAATTTTTTTCAGTTTGCGGACAAAATGGACCGTTGTTAATCGAAACATAGACTAAATATATGTTGCACTTGCACAGTAGCCTAGTTTTCTAAACGGTTTTGATTTAGTTTAAAAGTTTATTAAGGTCAATTTGGGTTGTCAATTCTACTGTTGAGGTGTTGGGAACATGTTTTGTTTCACATTTGTTAAATTTAAAGTTGCGAATATAGCACATTGGTATCTTTGTCAGTGTTATCTTTAAATGTCAGGGGAATTCGAGATTTGCTGAAAAGGAAAGCAGTTTTTTTGTTTTGCAGGAAATTCAAATGTGATTTTTATTATATTCAAGAAACACATGCATCTTTGTCAGATCATAAGTTTTGGAAGAGCCAATGGGGGGATGATTTATGGATGTCATATGGGAGTAATCGTTCAGCTGGTGTTGCGATATTAAAAGGTACATTTAAGGGGAAAATAATTCAAACTAAAATGCATGATTCAGGTCGATGGGTGATACTGGTTATAGAAAAGAATACAGAATTTTTTATTTTGGGGAATATTTACGCAAGTAATGTTACCACACAAAACAAAACTTTATTTTTGAATTTTGAAGACCAGATTGAAAAAATGGTGGAACAATATAGCAATGCAAAATTAATACTTGGAGGGGATTACAATACAATATGGGATTCTGAAAAGGATTGTTTTCCACCTCGTCCAAATAACAGGTCTGTTCTTCCAGAATTGAATAATTTATGTTCTACTCTGGACCTGATTGATATATGGAGACATAAGTATCCTGAAAAAATTCAGTTTACATGGTGTAAAGGAAACCTTTCTCAACAATCACGTATAGACTATTGGTTGATTTCAAGGAATCTAATTAATTGTGTTAATGAGGTCTCTATAGAGCCGTCTGTTCTTACAGATCACAAAGCTATTTATCTCTCTTTAAATACAACTAAATCCACAAATATAAAAACTTTTACATACTGGAAAATGAACCAGAATATATTGACAGATGTGCAGTTTAGAGATAAAGCAGAAGAGGTTATCATAGATTGCTGGAAGGAGGCAAATGTAACTAACTCTTTTGGGGTAAATTGGGAATTAATGAAGTATAAAATTAGAATTTTAGCAATAAGGAGAGGAAAAGAAATAGCCAAATATAGAAGAGAAAACGAAGAAAAAATTATACAAGAAATTATAGGTCTTTCTGGAAATTGTAATATAGATCAAGAAAAGAAAAACAAATTACTACAACTACAATTAGATTTAGATAAAATATATGAATATAAAGCAAAGGGTGCCTTTGTAAGATCAAGAAAGAAATGGTTAGAGGAAGGAGAAAAACATACAAAATACTTTTTTAACATGGAAAAAAGGAATGTAGAACTTACATCTATGGTCAAACTTAATATTAATGGACAGTTAACAGAAAATTCTAAAGAAATATCAAGATATGTGGCTGAATTTTATGAGAAATTGTATTCTTATGATGACAAATTGAGCAATGCACAGTCATTCTTAGATTCTACTCAAGATGGCATTCAAAAGATAAGTGAGTCTTCTATTAAATTGTGCGACCAAGAGATTTCTTTAAATGAAGTATCTCACTGTATTAATAAACTCAAAGACAATAAGTCACCCGGGAATGATGGTTTAATTAGTGAATTTTATAAATATTTTCAAAAAGAATTATCCCCTTTTTTGTTAGCTGTATTTAGAGAAGCTATACAACAAGGTTATTTACCCACCTTAATGAGACAAGGTTTGATCACTTTATTACCAAAGCCCAATAAGGATATATAATTTTTAGAAAATTGGCGTCCGATTACGGTAATTAATAATGATGCCAAAATTTTTGCACAAATATTTTCAGAAAGATTGAAGAACTGTCTTGATCCCATAATTGATGAATGTCAATCAGGATTTATGAAAGGTCGACACATTTGCAATAATATTAGGCTCATTTTGGATTTAATTGACTATAACGAATTTATTACAGATAATAGTTTTGTTTTATTTGTTGATTTTTTTTAAAGCGTTTGATACTATCGATCATAACTTTATGTTGGAGACCTTAGATTATTTTGGTTTTGGAGTATACTTTAAAAAAGCTATTCAAACACTGTACAATGACTGTAACAGCTCAGTTAAGTTATCATATGGAACATCATCAAGGTTTAAAATCAATAGAGGTATACGACAAGGCTGTCCCATTTCACCATTTCTTTTCTTACTTGTAACACAAACCATGGCCATACATATTAAAAGAGATACATTTCATGGTATCAGAATTTTGGAGAAAGAGTTAAAATGCTCTCAATTAGCGGATGATACTGCCATTTTTTTAAGAAATGAAACTGAAATTAAAAAAGCTATTGAGTGCCTTAATATTTTCTCTTCTGTATCTGGTTTATGTTTAAACATTAAAAAATGCGTGTTATTCCCTTTGAAAACATGTAATCATGATAACATATTTGGTATTCCAGTAAAGGTGATTGTAGATTATTTAGGTATTAAGATCTGTAAAGATCAAAAAGAGAGAAATAATTTGAATTTTACACCAATTATTAGGAAAATTAAACAAAAATTAAACTCATGGTTAATGAGAGATCTTTCCTTAAAAGGAAGAATATTATTATCCAAAACTGAAGGATTGTCACGATTGGTGTATACAGCTCTTGCATTAGATGTTCCACAATCAGTTATAAAAGAGGTGGATATTTTTTTGTTCAATTTCATTTGGAAGAACAGACCACATTATTTAAAAAAAACAGTTTTATGCAATCCAATTGAGGATGGTGGTCTAAATGTACTTGACTTTAATACTGCGAATTGCGTATTTAAGAATAAGTGGATAAAGAACTACTTGAACTCTAAAGGTAAAATTTGGAATATCATCCCTGAGGACATTTTTGATAAGCTGGGGGGTTTAGAATTTCTTTTAAGGTGTAATTTTGACATAAATAAGGTTCCGATAAAGCTTTCTTCTTTTCATAAACAGGTTTTTTTTATTATGGATGCTCATTTATAAGCATAACTTTTCTCCAAACAAATCTTCGATTTGGAACAATAAATATATTACATTTAAAAATAAATCTTTATTTTATAGAAACTGGTACAATAATGATATTATTTTGATCAGACAGCTATTTAAGGAGAATGGACATCTTTTTAATTACTGTGAATTCCTGAACTATTATAAGATCCCTGTAACTGCTAAAGAGTTTGCAGTAGTATTTGATGCCATTCCTAGTGGCCTGATTCAACTTTTTTCAGGCAATGTATCTTCTGAGCCTAAATCCATATGTACTACCAATCAGTTAAGTATTGGTGGTGTGAAAATTATAGATTCAAAATGTAATAACTTTTATATTAGAGAATTATGTAGAACTACATTATTGCCTAAATGCAAACCCTTTTGGAACTCAATGTACAATCAGATTGAATGGAAAGAGGTCTGGAATTAGTAAATACTGTCTTACTAATAAAGTTAAAGAAATTACATATAAGATTATTCACTTGATTTATCCAGTGAGACAAGTGGTCTCAAGATTTTTTAGAGACATGGAGACAACATGCATCTTTTGTAACACAGAATTAGAATCAATACAACATTTATTCTTTGAATGTGTATTTACCCAATTGTTTTGGATTGATATTGAATATCTGATATTTAAATTCACAAAATTAAAGATTCGACTATCTGGTAAAGATATTTTTTTGTTATACAAAAATAAAAGTTTGGAGCAAAATTTGGTAATTAACTTAATAATTATGTATGGAAAATACCATATTCACAAACAGAAATGGACAAATAATAAACCTAACATTATACTATTAAAAATTGAGCTTAAACATTATATTGAAGCCCTGAAAGATGCAAGAAATAAAAAAGCGAAACGGATGTATAGAATTTTTGAATCCCTTTCTTTTCGTAATTTTTTGTAATGTTTGATCCCCTGTATATTTTTTTTTTATTTTTTTTTTATTGTTTCTTTGATGCTATTATGAATGTAACAGTTAATACTACTCTGCGATCCTCTATATGTGTATGTTGTATATTGTTCTTGTTATGCAATAAAAAATAAAAAAATAAAAACAACTTGCTGACACTGATTAGCTACTTGCTCTACGTTTATTTAAAATTAACAGCAAGACAACTGGAAGTGAATGTGCTTTCCATTAAATAAATCACACACCGTAAACAAAACCTTAATAAATAAAAACTTTGCAATTTAGACGCGCAAACTGGGTGCCGGTGCTGTGAGACGTACGGCTCGGGCAGATTCGGCTTGAAGTCGTTCATCCTCGGATGCTGCGCCGCGCGCGCTGTTACAAAAAACCTGTGCACACAGCCAAGCGAAATGGTGTCTTGCGCACCGAACGCGTCATTTTTGCCCCGCGCACCTTCGCGCTCGTGCGGACGAGTCGACTTAAACAAGGCTTTACTCCGTGTCAGCGCGCGCTCTGACCGGTAAAGGGGGACAGACCTCTCCCGAATCATCTCCAGCAGTAGCAGCCTCCGATCGCACCACTAACTCCGCCTCCGTTTCCCTTGTAAGCTGATATTAGTATTTAAACATTCTCTATGATAAATGTTTGTGAAAAATATATTTTAATAACATGGTTTTGGCGGTTATAGAGTTCTAATGACGGTGTTCAACTATAACCCAGCAAGCAATAGCCGTCATTTCAACGTCTCGGTTAAATACAGACCCGATATAGTCCGGCTATGTGTAACCCACTTTTAGCCCAAATAACATTTAATCTGGATAAATTTATTTTTTTCCAAAATAACTTGTGAGATGTATGATATTCCATCATGTAAGCAAAGTCAACTGTGATTACAAAGTGTTTGGTTTGCTTTATTTTACATGTTAGGCCTATATATGTAGGCTGTGCGTAGCCACGATTTAGCTCGTATTCAGACCCGGCTATTGTAGCCCACTTATAGTCAAAACTGAGTAATTGTAGTTTTTTGCCAGGCAGTGCATTAAATGGTTGATTATCCATCATGTTCGCATTTGTAATGATATCTGCAAGGTTCAATGTGTCATTTCACGACATGGTCGATCTGTAGTCACGATTCAGCTCTGAATTGGACGGGCTATATGCGGTCTACTTTAGCCCACCTGGCGAAATCAAAGCAATCTGGTCTACGTACGGCTTGGCTATAGCCATGATTCATACCAGCGAAATAGTATAAGAATATTAGTCTTAAAAATGTTTTTGCTCACACAGCTTAATGTTTGCTGCCTGTCACACATAAACATAACATTCATATACAATCTACGATATGACTGTCTATCATTTCAAATTAAATCAAATGCAATTGCATTTCTCAACCGCTAGATGGCACAATCCAAACACTACTGAGACATGACTACTGGGACTACTGGCCTATAGTATCACTTTAACCAGATCTCGCGATAAACATTTCTGCCATTTTCAATTTTATTTTACACGAGGCAGCTGTCGGAGAGCAACGGGTGAGCGACACTCTGAAAACCTTCAAATGTATACTTCGATCTTGTAAGTATGCGTGTTATTTTTGTTATGTTCATTGTTTAAATAAGTTAGTTGTTATAATGTGTAGAAACCGTGACATTTTACCATTACCACTGCAGAGTAGGCTACCATTTTTCTGCAACAAGTTAACGTTACCTGCACGTGTTATTGCAACTGTGAGCCCTTAATCTAAAATGAATCTAAATTCAAGGTGGTAAGCATGAAACTATGAAACTTATCATTACTATTTTATTTGTATTATTATTAAAGATACCAATATATTTTTGTTTTTAGATTAGAGTAAGAAATAATAGGTTTTGATTTAATGCACATTTTCAAAGTATACTTTACATAAAACTTAACAGCAACATGAAAAGGAATTATAAAAAAAGATTTTTTCCGTTCCAATTAAAGCTGCAGTCCGGCATTTTTCCTCTTTGTCGCCATCTCTGTTTGAAATCTGTAATTGCAGTTATTTGCGGAATTATTAACTTTGCGTGAGTTGCACATCGGCATGAAACAGCGCGGATGAACACAATGTTTTGAGACTGCGAGTCTGTCAGTCACCGTGACCGCGCCGATGTGGAAACTGGCATTCAGAATCACACATTCTACTTTTGGAAGTAGGCCTACAGTAGACCATGACAACATACGAATTTTCATCGGAAAATGTCATCTGAACAAGTAAGTAACATCCACATCAACTAAAGGGGGGAAAGCCTTGCAGTAAATCGTGCTGATTAAATATAACGATCGCGTCAAACATTTCAAATTATACTTCTCAAATTATCAACATCAGCATTGTGACTACATTTAATGTGTATTATGATTACCCTGTAGTTCAGTTTCTATTTCTGTGCAGTCTAATTTCTAATTGTCATACCAATAAATTAATGTTTCTTTACTGGTTTTCTTTGAGAAAAAAGAAAAGAGAAAAAAAACACGTATCTGTAATCCGATGCGTATTTAAAACTATATATAATTTCGGAGGAGGCCGGTTTGGTTTGCTTGGAGTAGAGGTGAATTGCTCCCTCTCATAGCTAGCACAAAATATTTACCATAATAGCTAAACGAATAAAGACAGGAAACTCCGTACCTGTGTGAATTAAGCGAACAAGTGTGCTACTGTTACACGATTGAACTATTGAAATGTCTTACCTGTCCTAAAAGAAAAAAAAGCCGTCTCTGCGTCCGTTTTGAACCGATGTTTATCCTTGTTTTCGCGTGGGCCAGTTGCAGTCTCTTTTTTCTCTAACGTTACCCACTCCGAAGTCCGAATTATTTGGGGTTTTACAAGTGGTGAATGTCCAGTTGTCACTGGTGATTGTCGTTTGAACCTTTCTGGATCCGCCATAAGTTTAATTATTTAATGCTGTGAGAAAAGGCTAAAAATGTCCACCTCCAACATCCTCACGCAATATAGCCGACTAGCCGGGACGCCTTCTTTATGTGTACAGATGTGACGTAATGACGCAAAGACATGCTCGAATTTCCCGCGGAAATCCACCAGTACCACTGGAATTAAAATCATTATTACAAGCTAACCGTTTTGAATCGGGCAAAAGCAAGCAGATATTTTTGAACACTGGCTGGTTATGTTTTTTTTAATTATTATTATTTTGGATAATTTTTAACCCAAAAAAGTTACGGACAGCAGCTTTAAGCAATGAAGTTTCACACCTTCGAGTTTTCAGAGTTTTTAATGAAATATTAATAACAATGAATCGATCAATCAGGAATAAAAGCCCTTATTGTTTAAAATCCTACATTATTAATGAATTACACACTTGATAAGAACATAAAGGAAGATTTTCCACATGAAGTCGAGTGTGTTCCCTATGATACACACACACACACACACACACATAAGGTCGAGTGCGTTCCCTACGACACAAACAGAGACATCGACACACACTCTCTCACACACACACACACACACACACACACACACACACACACACACACACACACACACTCGAGGTCGAGTGCGTTCCCTATGACACAAACACAGAGACATCGACACACACACACACACACACACATACGGAGAGATGCAGTGACCGGACTCTGCTGTAACCCCACTTTCTCCTTCCAAAGCTTCCACAAATTTCTTCACTTCTCCAGTTTATTCACAGCAATAAAATGCCCGCTGACAGATAATCCAGTTGAAAATGTGTTTCATAAAGAAAAATAATATTATAATATATCACAAAATACCTAATGCGATTAATTAAAACCAGAGCATCCTGACTCCAGTGAAAACTGGGGTGGTATTTTTGATTCATCTGACCTGATTCATCTCTTCCCCAATTAAACCCTCTTTAATTTTTGCACATGCACATTTTGCACATGTGGTGGCCTGTGTTTCTCCTGTTTTTACTGGGCCTCGCAAAAGAAGGGCCCTCAGTTTGCACTTTGTCTGGTGGTTTTTAAAAAGGGCCACCAAAATTGCAAAGGTTATGTCTAACAGAAGCTGTTGTTAAAGGTGATGGCCATCGACGTCAGTGTGAAGGAGACGCTTGGAGACATTGTGCTGGTGAAGCTCGAGAAGCAGAACTTTGTGTTCAATGATCAGTGGTACTGTAGATGCATCAGTGTGGCGTCACCCTCTGGAGATCGCTTTGACTTCCCCTGTTATCGCTGGATCGCGAGTGAAAATGCAGTGGTTCTTCGGCATGGCACGGGTGAGTCCTATCCCGACTCTGATCACTATCCAGTCTTGAATGAAGCATGTCACAAATACTGTTATTTATGTGTGTTCCTTTAGCTCGATTGCCTCAGGATGATAAAACCAGTTTGCTAAAAGAGCACAGACGCACGGAACTGGAATCCAGACAACAACTGTTCAGGTTTGAGGCCACACTTACAATCCTGGACAATATTCAATCATTTGGTGTAAATGTTGTTTTTATTTTCCTCCAGATGATTGAGTTTATCGTTGGTTTGTTTTACAGTTTACATTTACAGTTTAAAGTGCTTAACACACTTAACTTATACTAGAGGGAAAACTTTGTGTATCACCAAATATAATTCTCAGTCCAATATCTGAAAGAATAATGTTTCCTTTTCTTGAAGGTGGAAGGAGTGGCAGCCTGGTTTCCCCATGAGCATAGATGGCAATGAACTTCCTCTGGACGTTCGGTTTGAAGCTGAAAAAGATGGGGACTTCAAAGAAAGCTTAGTTAAAGCGTAGGTTACCCAGTTTGCATTCTTCGCTTTGCCTGTATCCCTAACAAATATACTATTTTTGATTTTCTATGACACTGTTAGAATGCTTGATCAGGAAATATCCCAAAATAAATTGAGAAACACGTGTAGCTGAAACTGAAAATCTGATTATGAGCTGTGTTTTTCTTGATGCGATCTCTTTCAGGATTGAGAATCTTGGTCTTAACAAACTTAAGAGCTTGTTCCAGTCCTCTTGGACAGACTTTCAAGAAATATTTACGATAATCAAGAACCCTGTGTCAGGTTTGAATCGAATCTATGTTAAATTTTGTTTTTTTCTAATACAAAAATGCAAAAATGACCTGTCCAAATTATTATTGTGGGGAAAATATAAAATAAACTGGCAAAGACACACATTGTTTGCATACCCCTAAACTCACTGGCATTATTCCCTTTGACAGAATATGTGATGAAGAACTGGGAAAAGGACTTCATGTTTGGCTATCAGTTCTTAAACGGCTGCAATCCTGTGATGATCAGTAAGTGCATGAATCTTCCTGATGAGTTTGCAGTCACACAGGAGATGGTGAAAGGCTCCCTGGATAGAGGTCTCACTCTACAGGAGGAGTTAAAGGTCAGAAAATAATGCTTGGTCATGAGTGGTGTAGATCATAAGGTTGCAGTGGTCAATTCTGGATGTGAAAGAGTGACACTGGAGAAATTCCCATTATTATTCAATGGCTCCAACACTAAATGCCTCTCTATTACAGGCAGGGAACATCTACATCGCAGACTATGCGATACTGGAGGGAGTGCGAGCCAATGCCACAGACCCGAATACCCAGCAGTATTTGGCTGCTCCCTTCTGCCTGCTGTACAAGAACAGCCAGAATGAAATCATGCCGATCGCTATTCAGGTGTCTGTAGAAATAGAGTAAAATATTACTTCAAAATAAAAAAGTTAGTGCTTTTTACCAAATATTCTGTTGGTTTACTTGATCTGAAACAGCTCAGTCGTCAGACCCCTGTTGGGGGGACGAACACTGTCTTTCTCCCGAGCGATAATCACCACGACTGGATGCTAGCCAAGATGTGGGTGAAATCCTCCGACTTTAATGTACACCAGCTGGTCACACACCTTCTCAGGACACATCTGACATCTGAGGTTTTTGCCATTGCCATGTACAGACAGCTCGCTGCAGTCCATCCGGTATACAAGGTAGCCATCCTTTATGCTTTCACTGCTATGGGATTTAACACTGCTATGAGATTTGATGTAGTTGATCTGATTCAGAGAATGCCAAAGAAAGAAGTTTTGTGGATATTGAAGGGCTGAAGGTTACTGTCCTTCTAGGATCCAGTCATGGTTTTTGTGCCATTTCTCATTGCTGTTGCTGTAAATGCACTTGCCTGGGTGTTTTTACCACATACGGCTAAGGGAGATTTTGAAACGTGTGGCTTATTGCTTTATTGAAGCCCAGTGTCTCTCAGTCAGTCATTGCAGCCTTTGTTCTCCTTACAGTTGCTGATTCCTCATGTCCGTTTCACCATTGCCATCAACACTGCGGCTCGTGAAAAACTCATCTGTAAAGATGGGATCGTTGACAAGGTCTCTTTAACCCTGAATACATTTCCTTGGAACCAGTGGATTCCGGGATACCCTCTGCATCACGTAAGTCATTCGGCCTTAAGTTATAATCGGGACATACCTTTAACGTTATCTGCAGGAAGGATGGTGTCCTATGTCTTGCAGCCACTTTGCGTCCACATTTTTTGCAAATTGGATATCTATCCTCGAGGATAACCACTCGTTTTTTCTACAAAGTATTTCCATACTGGCCATAATTCGCTTCATAAGAATTCGAGGGCGCTTTCAGCTTCAGCTTCAGCTGGGTCTGCGTCACCTTTCTTGCGCGTTTGTTCTCCCGCCCTTCAACCAATGCAGTAGCTAGTTTCCGGAGTGTGATTTTTTTTGTATTATTGTATTATTATTTTTTACTCAGTAACGGATATGATTTCAAATGTAGCGAAGTACAAAACTTCAAACAAAACGTACTTAAGTAAAAGTAAAAGTACAGATTTTAAAAACTACTTAAAAAAGTAGAAGTACACAAAAAAAACTACTCAATTACGTAACACGAGTAAATGTAATTTGTTACTTTCCACCTCTGTAAACTATAACAGTTTTTTCTTATCACTTTCACACACACCTGCTATGATAAGCTTAGGCATAGCGAGGGGATGCGCTAAAAAATAACAATCCATCGCTTTGTAACTGTAACAACAAAGTCCAATACATCTCAAACAAACTTCAAACGATTAAACAAACTGTCAGCATCCGTCATTTTGACAGAAGCTGTAACCGCAAGGGGCGTAACTAGATCAAAGGTAACAATCCATCGTTTTGTAACTTTAACATTCAAGGCCAATACATCTCAAACTAACTTCAAACGATTAAACAAACTGTCATCATTCATCATTTTGACAGAAAGTTTAAAAGGAAGGGGCGGAACTAGGTCAAAGGTAACCGGAAGGGGAGGAACCGGAAGGGGCGGGACAGGAAGGGGAGGAGCCGGAAGGGGCGGGGGAAGATCGAAGGATAGACACGCCCACCTGTCATCAATCATTTTGACAGGTGCCGTAGAGTATTTACTACTTATATAAAAATATCTGTGGGGTATTTTTGTGCTAAAACTTCACACACACACTCTGGGGACATCAGAGATTTATTTTACATCTTGTGAAAATGGCATTTTACCACCCCTTTAAGAATGTTTCGATATTTGTGCTGGAAACGAGAAGAAGAACATCTCTAACCTGACGAGGGTTGTTTTTCTTCTTCTTGCAGAGACATCACCCTCAGCGTCCAGCGAGATGAAAGCGTCAGACCTTGTCATTTTGTTTCCTTCCTCCTCGTCTCCGTTTTCAGCATTCTGACTGGGAAAACATATACAAAAACATAAATGCATTTAGTCAAACACCAGTTTACAGCAGGTGAAGTAAATAAAAACCAGCACAACAGAACTGACAAACATCTCATGTTACCTTAAACAGTTCCTCTGATAATCCTTCAAGCTTTAAACATCTTCTAGAAAAATCTCATTATAGCACTTGTATCCATTTCTTGAGTTAATTTAGCCAGAATGTTTTACTAGAGGAACCCCTGCTCTATCTGTGTGCACTGCATGTACGTGACGCGTTATTTAACCTGACCCGTCTCTTCTCTTCTCGTTACACTAGAACATTCAGGCTGTGGTTTAGTGTTACTGAAATAAGAGTCTTTCAGTAAGACTCAGTCTCTTGGAGTAAAGCTCAGTTCTTGCTTCCCAATGATGAAGATGTTTCATTCAGGAACGTGTCAAGAGCTTCGCTCGTAAAATAAAGCTTCCAAAGGGGGTTTTACACAGCGATGCCAGCGATTTTTGTGTGCAGTTTTTTTACCTTTCAGCGATCAGGTTTTTAAAGAAACATTTTTTCTTATAGTGAAGAACATTTTAATAATTTAATTTAACAATCTAAACTGGGGTCCGGGGACCATAAGGGAGAGCTGTACGGGATCTGAGTAATGTAAAAAAATAATAAAAAATAAAAAATAAGAATTAAAATATAAGATATTATAAGTAAATAAATAAATTACCAGTTTAACCAAAGTACGTCAATTTACCCTTATTACTTGATAATTCTGATTATGTTCAAAAACGACGAACTTCTACCGTAGCTCTCATCTCTGAGA
Source organism: Rhinichthys klamathensis goyatoka (assembly GCF_029890125.1). Lineage (NCBI taxonomy): Eukaryota > Metazoa > Chordata > Actinopteri > Cypriniformes > Leuciscidae > Rhinichthys > Rhinichthys klamathensis. Next base: position 681,251 of record NW_026607114.1, on the reverse strand, counting down.
AACCTCAGACTGAAATATACATGAATCTATTGATGTTTTCAATCTCATCTAAAATGAGCGGAGTTGGGAGTATCGGTAACATGCATAACGTAATCAGATTATTTTTTGACGTAACGAGTAAAGTAACTTATTACAAGTAACACGTACTTTTTGACGTAACAACGTTACGTTATGCATGTTACTTGTAATAAGTTACTTTACTCGTAAAGTATTTTAAATAAAAACTAAATAACTACATAACTACATAAATAAAAACATTTAATGAAAATAAATAAATACAATAATTAAAATAAATATATTTGATTAAAATAAATAAATCAAACTTAAAATAAAATAAATAAAGATAACTAAATAAATACATTAAAATAAAAAATGTTAAAATTGAAATTTGATTGAAACGAATAAATAATAAATACATTTGATTAAAATTAAAAAATAAATAAATGAATGAAATACATCTAACTAACAACAGTACAGTACAAAATGCAATGATGCAATAAAAACGATATCCTGTTTCATAGGATTAATTGGGTCTTTATAAATTAAAATATATAGCTGCCTTTCAAATGTTCGCATGAGGATGATCATATCTTGAATCTGTGGATATAAAAGATTGAAAGCGTTGATCTAAAGACCATTTTTCCACTACAAACAATCTTTTGTGCATTTAAAAGTTTCCAAGGCTCTTCATGAAACCACCGATGCCAGTAAATACACTTTATTTGTAAGAGTGTCAGTGTGTGTTCAGAAACTGAAGGTTTGTTTTTAATCTCCGAATGATTCTTCTGTCTGTTCAGTGTTTGCCAATACAGACACAAGACAAAGTCCTTCTGCTCACATAAAGTCAACAACACTGTTCCATAATCCATGACATTTCACAATAATAGCAAATATGAACATTTAAAAATCAATTTGGATGCATAACACACAAAACGACATCATGCATCATTCATGAGCATAATATAATTTCATAACATTGTTCTGTAAAACCGGCTAAGGAGATGATCATGACCGTACCGTGGCGACACACACTCGTTCATCTGCTGGTGTGGAGGAACGGAGCACATCGGCCGACATGCATCGCTTCTGCTCCGGCCCTGAAGCAGCGAGTCGTCATGTTTCTCCATCAGGATCTGAGCTTCTGCCGGAGGAGCTTCTGACCCACAAACTGCTAATAGTTAATCAGTAATCCACTGTTTTGCTGACTAGTGCAGATCTAAAGCTGAACAAGAACACACAGTGCTGATACCATCCTACATTTGGGGGAAAAGGGACTAAACAAATGTAAAAAGCTATAAAGTCACATACCATGATATTTTAATCAATCGTTTGGAAAAGCTTTCCAACTAAAATTGGGTTAAAACATATATTAAAGGGAGAGATTTTTATGTTAATCTTGGGTAAAATGTGTCTGAGAAACATGAAATTGGTCCTTTACTGTTATTATTGTACCTAGGTATTATTACCTTGGAGTAATAACTTTCTAAAATTAAATGAGAATAAGACTCATTCTATTAGTTGGCCCTAAAGCTAAAAGAGAAAAGTCTTGGAGTTATTTTTGACTCGGATTTTAAGTTTTAACTCCCATTTTAACAAGGTGCCAAAATCTTTTCTCTTTTTTTCACCTAAGAAACATTGCGAAAAACCTTTTTAAACCAGAAAGATGCAGAAAAATGAATCCAAGCTCTTATCTCAAGTAAACTTGACTACTGTAATGCACTTTTTACTGGTCGCCCACAAAAATCAATGAATAGACTTCAGTTTATCTAAACTTCAGCAGCTCGGTTACTAACAACTAAAACAGGAGAACATATAACTTTCAGAACAGATTGTAAAGTCCTCCTCATCACATCACAAGCTCGTAATGGACAAAGACCTATAACTATACTGCCATTTCTCTCGTTAATTATATCCCATCAAGAACCGTAGGTTCATCTAATGTTGCAGGTTTATTGGAGGTTCCCAAATATATAAAGAAAATCTGTGATGCGGCATCTGCAACTTATGCACCATAACACATCAGATATTAAGGAATTAATCTTTGATATTTTAAAAGAAAGTTAAAAATGAATCTTTTTACTCTGGCATTTAATTAGTTACTCCGAATGTGAGTATGTTTTTTTTATCTCTTATGTTTGATGCATATGTTTTTATTGAATGTGATGTTGATATTTGACTATATCATTTTTTTGTAAAGCACTTTGATCTGCATTTTATGCCTGAAAAGTGCTATATAAATAAAGTTTATTATTGTTATTATATCTATATGTAAGTATGCCAAAAGTTTGAACATATCTAATCATTCTGTATTATGTCTATTTTGCTAATGCTATATATTTAGTGTAAAGTGAAAACTCTAAAATAACACAAATGGAAGTCTGGGAATGTGTGCTGAATTTGATAATAACTTTTGTTTGTTTCTTCTAAAACAAGAATTTATGTTTGCCTGTCCTATAAAACAAATTTCAATGTATTTAAGCACCCTGTAGATTAAATGGGTTTTAGTATTATGAAAAAATTAAATTCAGTCCAAACTTGTGTCTGTTGTTCTACATTATATTGTAATTTCCGTTTCTCTCCACTAAGTGTCGCGCTTTTGCAGGAAAATGTTGCTGCGTCCCAATTCACCTAATTATACTACAGTAAGAGTATATGCACTAGTTTTATGCAGAAAAAGTTGATACCTTTGAGTGTGTAGTAGCAGAAGAGTGGGACATACAACTTTGTCATTAAAATCTTTAAAGGTTGCTCTCTGTGGCTTAGTTACAAGCATCCTGTAATAATAAACTGGCATGTCAATCATCTTGTCACACTTAAAAATCCTTCATATTTCATGTAATTTAATTTCCTACCATATCAGAGAGAACTGCAGTAGCACGTTGATCTTTAATTGTCCTCATATTAATGCATTATAAAAGTTCACATTGTTGTTGCAGCTGAAATATAACATAGAAAACATTAGATTTATAATACTGAGGACAGAAGGGCTCACAACATCTAAGCAGTATTTAAATAAGCTTGTGGGAATAGGATCAAGCGGTAGATTTAATTTAAATCTACTGAATTGTCAAAACACCATTGAAACTGCTTAAGCTATGGATGTGAAAAACACAGAAAATCGAACCCAATCCGAATTTTTTATGACGGACGAAAGTTTCGGAGGCGGTGTGTAGGCGTGATTGACAAAACATGAGGTCGTATTTATTTTTTAACGTGTGAAAAATTCTCACAAGAATTTCAGACTAAGTGTGCGAGGACCTTAAAGGGATAGCTCACCTCAAGTGTAAACTCTGTCAGTAATGACTCTCCTCATGTTGTTCAACCCCGTAAGACTTTCGTTCATCTTCGGAACACAAATTAAGATTTTGTGATTAAATCTGAGAGCTGTCTCACTCCTCCATAGGCTTCTTAAGGGATTGAAACTGGCCGGCCCAGAAAGTTATTAAAGACATCGTTAAAATAGTCCGAGTGACTACAGTGGCTCAACCTTAAGATTATCAAGCGACGAGAATACTTTCTGTGCGCAAAAAACAAACAAACAAAAATAACGACTTTATTCAACTCTTCATTTCCATCTGTGGGCCTCGAGTGAGTTCTCTACAAAGTTCCATACGGACCACTAAGTAAGTTTATTCACATAATGTTCTTTCCCTTAAAATATAAGCGAGTGTAAATGTCAGCATTATCATATACATCTAAAAATGTAAGTCTGTCAGGTTAAAGAAGAGCTAATTGATGCAGTTCAGTCAGTCTGCTATTTTATTCCAACCGTTACTCCTGATCGGAGGCTTCCGTAAATATTTTGTTTAGAGTTGTGCTTCAACTAAGTTTAATGCTGCAACACAAAAATATTTAGTAGTGCGTAAGTTGTAAATTAGTTCTCATTTGCGTCAAAACTAGGCTGAGCTGTAGCTTGTGCCCCAGCCTCCGGTATTACAGGAATACCCTATACTTTTAGCACAGGTTCTCCGAGATTTTTGGTTTCAGTGGGCGGAGCTTACATTAATATTCATGAGTTTCCCGGGCATGAGCGTGGAACTGAGAATTTAAGTTTAGGCAGAAATTGTATTTTTGGCGTAGGCAGAAATTGTATTTTGGGCGGGCCAGTGAAAAAGTGAGTGGGCCTATTGTTTTTCCTAGAAAAAAATGACTTAAATAATAATTAAACCTTAGAGAATAGAAAAATTAATAGACAAACTGCAAAAACAGTTACACCAGGGGCGTAGCCAGTAATGGGCCAGGGCGGCACTGGCCCGCCCACATCTCTTTGGCCTAGCATACACATAACACACTATAGACTTCCTTAATTCAAAATTAGGCTGCATAGTTTAGATCAGCCGGAACCGGGAACACGTCCTGTAAATCCTGATGGTACATCATAAGAAGGATGGCGTCTACACTAATATTAGTCTCTCTGTTTGTCCCGAGGGGCCCTCTATACATTTTTAGTTTATTTTTATTATTCAAATGTATTTAAGAAACTCTATTAGTATAAACCTGATTTATTGTTGACTGGTGTGTGTGTGTTTAATTTGTTTTCCGAATAAAATGGAACTGTTGAAGTTGTAGAAAGCCTCTCTCCGGAACGTTATTGGTTGCTATGGTTGCTGGTTGCTACTCTCGGCGGCGCCGGCGCCACAATAATGGCTAAACAACTTTCTTTAATGTGCTATTTGAAAAAAGCAAGAGTTGAGTAAGAAGACACGCCACTGCCTTCATCTACCGAGTCCACCCAGCCCAGTTCTTCAGACTCATTAACCCACAAAAGAAGGCCAGTCAGGTGCTGGTGGCGGCCGCTTCTCGCTCCCTCTCTCCGGTCAGCCTGACGCGGGTTTACCCGCCGATCTAACTGCGATATTATTATTTTAGCTTACTTGGGTAAACTGTCTTTGCACTGCTGACTAGCCTGAATAAAATAGACAGGTTATTGTCTATACTGGTTTGTCCAGCTTTAATTGAGCTCTGTTGGTTGAACATGATGATTAGCAGAATATTGGAAAATAAAGGTGTAACTGTTTTTGCAGTTTGTCTATTAATTTTTCTATTCTCTAAGGTTTAATTATTGTTTAAGTCATTTTTTCTTCCAGGAAAAACTATAGGCACACTCACTTTTTCACTGGCTCGCCCAAAATACAATCTCTGCCAAAGCCACTGAGTTACACCTTAATTTTGATATATTCCGCAAATCATCATATTCAACCAATGTATTTTTTTCAAACTTGCCTGGGCGAGACCGTGAGTAATGTGGGCAGGACAGTGCCGCCCTGGCCCATTACTGGCTACGCCCCTGGTTCAGATCCTTGTTTCTCAGCAGGTTTAATTGTAAATATACGTAAGTAATGGTAAAAGGTAAATATATTTCAGCCCGAACAGAACTTATGCCTAAACTACAAGTGTTTATCAGTTTATATTGTTTAGTTTGCACGTTTTGTGCAGTCGTACCTGGCTGAATGATTGCAGGTATTCGCTTCGTGTAATGTTAGAAGCACAGCAATTCTCTGGTTGTGAACTGTCTGGTTGTAAAAGTCATACAATAAAGACCACAAAGTTATCATCACAAGGTTGGATTGATAGACCACACCCCAATACACAGGGCAAGTCAGAAACTGAATTTAACTTTAAAAAGCCACAGGTGTGAGAGCAGAGAGTCAGTTATACTCGTCCTCGCATCTGAGCACAATGTTCACGTACACAGTCTCTGTCTCCACTGGTAAACAGGAGTTTGCTGGGACAATTGATCATGTTTACCTGACGCTGACGGGCACGGAGAGATGCAGTGACCGGACTCTGCTGGACAATTCCTTCTTTCAACGTTTTGCGAGAGGAACGGTACTAAAGTTTTTTTTTCTTAACTCGCTTATGTTATTAAATATAACACATAAAAAAAAGTTGATTATCACTTATCAGATCATTAAATCCTTTTTTTGTGTTTCCTCACAAAAAGTGAGAAATCCCTATGACTGTTTAAAGTTTCTCCAAACTGCATTTCTGTAACTCTACTTTTCCCTACCAAAGCTTCCACATATTTCTTCACTAGTTTAGTTTATTCACAGCAATATAAAGCCCTCTGACAGATAATCTAATTTAAAATATGTTTGAAAATGTTGGAAATTTTCTTTTTCTCTTGTGAGTCAGAAATGCAAGGGGGAAAAGTCAGAATTAGATATAAACTCGAGATTCTGAGAAGAAAAAAAACGTTTTCCACCTGAAATGGACTTTATAACTCACAAATCTGACTTTTCTTGCAATTCTGCCTTTTTCTCTCAAATTCAGACTCGACTTTTCTCTCGCAATTGTGTGAAACTCGCAAATTTGAGAAATCAGAATTAAGAAATCACAATTACCTTTTTATTTTTTATTCAGAGGTGGAAAGAAGCGTTCATAAAAATGTTTAATAAAGAAAATGTAGTAACGCTTTAGATTACAGCCCGGGAAGTACTGTGTAATTAAGAGGAATTTACAGAGTAGCTTTCGGTAATTATAGTGTACCTATAAAGTACTTGCATGTAAGTATAAGGGAACAATATGTAAAGTTTGGGGAATAAAGGGGTAACAACTAGGAGAATTAAAAAAATATTTATACTGTAAGTATTATAAAACTAAGGGGTTATTCTACTATTATGATACAACAATCTTACATTTGGGAGCAATTTAGCGAGAACATACACTGCGTACCTTTTTGTAATAGCTAATTGTGTACCAATACATTCTGTAGCTCTTTTTTTTTAAATTACAGGGTACATATCTATGCATTTATTCTTTTATTTATTTATTTTTTGATTGCAAACGTGCAGATGTTTAAGTTGGGCTAACATGTTTTAAGGCAAGAAAAGCTAAGAATATTGCAATTTTTTTAAATACTGGGAAATATATATTGTTTCATGTGGTTACAGGGTAAGCGGTGCTTGTATAATAAATAAAGGTTTCCGAGTCAGTCAGTGATATAAGATTGTGTGTGTGCATTTTTATTGTACTTACCCTGTAACTACATGGAACAAGGGGGTAACAAACAAGCTGCATGAAACAAGAGTATCTTTCCCCAATATTTAAGCAAAAGTTGCAATAGTTTTCGTTTTCAGTGCACTTTTGTTAAAAAGATTACATTTTAAAAATTACAGGATATCTATGCATTTATAAAGCCTATACAGTATGTACTGTAATGGGTTCACCATTATTTCAAAAAGGTACGCAGTGTATGTTCTTGCTAAATTGATCCCAAATGTAAGATTGTTATATCATAATAGTAGAATAACCCCTTAGTTCTGTAATACTTACAGTATAAATAATTTTTTAATTCTCTTGGTTGTTACCCCTTTATTCCCCAAACTTAAAATATTGTTCCCTTATACTTATATTGTAAGTACGTTATAGATACACTATAATTACCGAAGGTTACGCTGTAAAATTGCTTTAATTACGCACTACTTTCCGGGCTGTAATCTAAAGCGTTACCAAAAATGTATTGTATCACAAAATACCTAAGTGTGAAAATTGGTATCATATTTTTGATTTGTGTCATGATCCTGGTATTTTCCTCTCTCTCTTTCTTCCCCTGCTGCCACACACACACACACACACACTTACATGCGCTTTCTTTCTTACTCAGCTGTTCCTCATCTCCCCATGCAATCAGTATCTTCGTTTCCACACTTGTCCTATCTTTCTCTCTGATTAGCAACTCTACTTCTAATTCCCTTCTCTCCTTTGTCCTCTGCCAGATTATTAACTTTGTACACGTTTGTGATCGTTCTCTACCACCGAGTCTTGTCATGCCCCATGGTCTTCATTACCTACTCGTCTACATTCTTCGTTTGTGTGTTTGTGCTAAACTTGTGCTCTGCCCAGCTCTCCTGCTACTGAACGCTGAGATCGGTCCCGTGAGTACACCTGTCTACGGACGCTGCTGTTTGCCTTCGCTGTTCTCATCTACGGACCTGTATTTCCCGGTCTCGGGCCATCTCCTGCTTATGTTCATTATTATTGAGAGACTTTCTGTTTGCCAGCCTATGCGGCCAATTGCCTAATTTCTAATAAAGACATTATTACCTGCTTTCGCTTTTGGGTCCTCTCTCTCCGCTCTGACAATTTGTCTCTTTCCCCAATTAAATCCTCTTTCATTTTTGCACATAACCTGTGATGTCCAGTATAGAGGCCTGTTTCACCTGTTTTACTTGAAACAGGCCTCATAACAGAAGGGCCCTTCGACTGGTTTTTGAAACGGGCCACCGTATTGCAAAGGCTCTAACAGAAGCTGTTGTTAAAGGTGATGCCCATTGACGTCAGTGTGAAGGAGACGCTTGGAGACATTGTGCTGGTGAAGCTCGAGAAGAAGAACTTTGTGTTCAATGATCAGTGGTACTGTAGATGCATCAGTGTGGCGTCACCCTCTGGAGATCGCTTTGACTTCCCCTGTTATCGCTGGATCGCGAGTGAAAATGAAGTGGTTCTTCGACATGGCACGGGTGAGTCCTATCCCGACTCTGAGCACTATCCAGTCTTGAAGGAAGCAGGTCACAAATACTGTTATTTATGTGTGTTCCTTTAGCTCGATTGCCTCAGGATGATAAAACCAGTTTGCTAAAAGAGCACAGACGCACGGAACTGGAATCCAGACAACAACTGTTCAGGTTTGAGGCCAGCTTACAATCAAGTCAAGTCACCTTCATTTATATAGCGCTTTTAACTATATAGATAGTTTCAAAGCAGCTTTACAGTGATAATAGGAAATTAAAGTAACAGATATTGTTTGGGCTTTATAGCAGCTCCAGAATAAAGTTATTGTCCAGCTAAAGTTAGCTTTTATTGATTCACTTCCATTGTAAAGATCATTAGTTATTAACTAATGACACCACTTAGACCAGGGTTCCTCAAACAGGGTTCCACTGTCCTGCAGAGTTTAGCTCCAACCCTGATCAAACACACCTACCTGTGAGTTTCTAGTGATCCTGAAGACCTTGATTAGCTTGCTCAGGTGTGTTTGATCAGGGTTGGAGCTAAACTCTGCAGGACAGTGGCCCTCCAGGACCGAGTTTGAGGAACCCTGACTTAGTAGACTATACTCACTCAATGGCTGGATATTTTTCTCATCACTCCGGCAAACAGGAAGGGGGTCAGAGCAAATTACAGTGTCTGACATCGTACTTAAGAGTTCACACACCCCTTTAACGTTAATTTTGGTGATCTCCGACTGGCGAATTTGAACACTATTAGTGCCGACGTGAATAATAATCTTAGAGAATTTACGATTAGCAATAGCCGGCACTTTTAAATTTGCTTTGATGTCAGGCGCTCTGGCTCCTGGCAAACATGTGACTATGGTGGCTGGTGTCTCTATTTTCACGTTCCGTGTTTCTATTGTAATAGAAAACTAGGGCACATTCAACAGGATTCTCAGTGCGTATTTCACTGAGTGGGGAGAATCTATTTGTTATGGAAATGGGAACCGAAGAGCCGCGTTTTGTCTCACGACTACAGCGCCTCACGGTCACCCAGTCGCCCTGCTGTGGGGACTCTACAGCCGGGACCGAACAATGTACGGTGTTCACTAAGCTAGTCGCATCCAAAGCAGTATCTAAAGCCCTTGCACTCTTACTGTCCTCGATTAAAAGTTTGGATGCGTGTCTCTAGTATGAAATCTTCTCCGTCAGCCTGACTATCTCCCTACATTTATCACTTGTAAAGCCCTCACCGCTGACAGAGAATGCTATACTATGCATGTGACACGAAGTGCAAGTGACAATAACAGGAGAAGATATTACACCCCGTGTTTGTTGACTGATCCTACTCGCCACAGTTGTTTGGACAATATTCAATCATTTGGTGTAAATGTTGTCTTTATTTTCCTCCAGATTCAGTTTATTGTTGGTTTGTTTAACAGTTTAAAATGCTTAACACTCTTGTATTGTCATTTCACTTATACTAGAGAGAAAACAGTGCATCACCAAATATAATTATTGGTCCAATAACTGAAAGATTAATGTTGCCTTTTCTTGAAGGTGGAAGGAGTGGCAGCCTGGTTTCCCCATGAGCATAGATGCCAACTCAAGCAATGAACTTCCTATTGACGTTCAGTTTGAAGCTGAAAAAGCTGTGGACTTCAATGAAAGCTTACTTAAAGCGTAGGTTACACCGTTTGCCTTCATCGCCTTTGCCAGTATCCCTAACAAATATGCTACTATTGTTCCAAACCTGTATGAATTTCTTCTGTTGAACTAAAGATATTTTGAAGGATGTTGTTACCAGACAGTTGACATTAGCCATTGACTATTTCGTCGTCCCCCCAATATTTATATGTGGAATTCAATGGCTACTGTCAACTGTCTGGTTACAACATTCTTCAAAATATCTTTAGTTCAACAGAAGAAATTCATACAGGTTTGGAACGACATAAGGGTGAGTAAATAACATTTTGGTGAACTATCCCTTTAACTGAGAAATATCCCAAAATAAATTGAGAAACAAGTTTAGCTTAAACTGAACCAGACACTGAACATCTGATTGAGCATTCAGCTGTGTTTTTCCTTCTGTGATCTTTCAGGATAAAGAATCTTGGTCTTAACAAACTTCAGAGCTTGTTCCAGTCCTCTTGGAAAGATATTGCAGATTTTCAAGAAGTATTTATAAAAATCAAGAACCCCGTGTCAGGTTTGAATAATTTCTTCCTTTGTCAAATGTTTTATACAAAAATAAGCTGTCCAACTTATTATTGTGGGGATTTTCTTTATATCAAAGCAAAGACACACGTTGTTTGCATACCCCTAAACTCACTGTCATTATTCCCTTTGACAGAATATGTGATGAAGAACTGGGAAAAGGACTTCATGTTTGGCTATCAGTTCTTAAACGGCTGCAATCCTGTGATGATCAGTAAGTGCATGAATCTTCCTGATGAGTTTGCAGTCACACAGGAGATGGTGAAAGGCTCCCTGGATAGAGGTCTCACTCTACAGGAGGAGTTAAAGGTCAGAAAATAATGCTTCTACCTGAGTGGTGTAGATCATAAGGTTGCAGTGGTCAATTCTGGATGTGAAAGAGTGACACTGGAGAAATTCCCATTATTATTCAATGGCTCCAACACTAAATGCCTCTTTATTACAGGCAGGGAACATCTACATCGCAGACTATGCGATACTGGAGGGAGTGCGAGCCAATGCCACAGACCCGAATACCCAGCAGTATTTGGCTGCTCCCTTCTGCCTGCTGTACAAGAACAGCCAGAATGAAATCCTGCCGATTGCTATTCAGGTGCCTGTAGAAATAGAGTAAAATATTACTTCAAAATAAAAAAGTTAGTGCTTTTTACCAAATATTCTGTTCGTTTACTTGATCTGAAACAGCTCAGTCGTCAGACCCCTGCTGGGGGGACGAACACTGTCTTTCTCCCGAGCGATAATCACCACGACTGGATGCTAGCCAAGATGTGGGTGAAATCCTCTGACTTTAATGTACACCAGCTGGTCACACACCTTCTCAGGACACATCTGACATCTGAGGTTTTTGCCATTGCCATGTACAGACAGCTCGCTGCGGTCCATCCGGTGTACAAGGTAGCCATCCTTTATGCTTTCACTGCTATGGGATTTAACACTGCTATGAGATTTGATGTAGTTGATCTGATTCAGAGAATGCCAAAGAAATAAGTTTTGTGGATATTGAAGGGCTGAAGGTTACTGTCCTTCTAGGATCCAGACATGGTTTTTGTGCCATTTCTCATTGCTGTTGCTGTAAATGCACTTGCCTGGGTGTTTTTACCACCTACGGCTAAGGGAGATTTTGAAACGTGTGGCTTATTGCTTTATTGAAGCCCAGAGTCTCTCAGCCAGTCATTCCAGCTTTTGTTCTCCTTACAGTTGCTGATTCCTCATGTCCGTTTCACCATTGCCATCAACACTGCGGCTCGTGAAAAACTCATCAATAAAGATGGGATCGTTGACAAGGTATCTTTAACCCTGAATAAATTTCATTGGAACCACAGTTTTTATTCATGTTTTTTCCTGGTTCTTTCACATGACTTTGGGGTCTGAGGAGGTATACAGTCTTTATGACTTGATATTTTTTATCTAGCTGTGGCTTCCGTTTTGTAGACTTCACTGCACTTCTCTAAAGAAGCATTTACAAAATGTGGTCTGAGACTAGAAGATTCACTGGTGTCCTTTTGTTTCAAAGTTTGTTAGTGCTGGTGGAACTGGAATTGTGGAAGTGATTCAAAAGGCCATGAAGACTTTAACCTATAAGTCCCTGTGCTTCCCTGAGGCCATAACATCTCGAGGAGTGGAAGATCTGCCCAACTACTACTACAGAGACGATGGCATGATGGTCTGGGAGGTAGTGAAAAGGTACTTGATAAAATACACAATTTACAGTTGTTCAAATTCGTGGTGGAACAGTTTGAATTATTCACAGTTTGGTATTTGGTCCCCTGTTTCGGTACGGTTTGGTATGTGCTTGTATTGTAATAAGGTTATGACACCAACATTTTAGATGTCAGTGAAAATTTCACAATTCTCCATTCCAGTTTTGATGACTGTTTGACTGTTTACTAGGATACACTCCAAGATGGGCATTTTGAAAATTGTGTGAAATTGTCCATTCAAGACCAAGAAGACATGAAAGAACTCCATTTAAACGTGTTCTCTTTGTGTCTTGCACTTCAATGCTTTAATTGGCAAGGCTTAATGTGTATAAAAGATAAATTATCAATTTTTTACAATTTTCTTACAACTTTTTTTTAAACCATATTATAGATGCATCGTCAGATTTGAGATTAACCGCCATGTAAATGCGTACCGAACCGTGGGTGTGGTTTAAAAAAAAAAAAAAAAAAAATTCGAAAATGGTTACATCCTTTTTTTCATTCTCACCATCCATTAGCATTTGAACTAAGAACAAATTAGCAAAGCATTTGACACTAAGATGTTTTGTTGTTGTTTTTTACATTTGCTGATTCATCATTTAACCTGATCTTCCTCCAGTTTTGTTTCTGATGTGGTGAAGATCTTCTATAGCAGTGATGAGACCGTTCAAAAAGACAAGGAGATTCAAGCATTTGTTAAGGATGTTTGCTTCTCTGGGATGAAGAATTGTGGTGAGTACAGGATCATTTAAAATGTAAATGTTTTTATCTCCCCAACCCTGCGAGAAGTACCGGATGAGCCCCCAATTTTCACATGCCTTCCCAGTCTAGAGAGGGGGTAAGAAAGGAATTCATGAAAAAGATAAAACTTAACTTATCAGGCAACCAAGAATACTGTTCCAGCATTACAAATTTGTTTTTGAAACATTACTGTAGCATTCCCGGCTGAACAGATGCAAGGTACTCTCAGGGACTGATGTTTAAAGAATTTTATTCCCAAAAACACCGTAAGAGCTAAATGAAAGCAAACAGACAAATATTAGTCATCTCACTAATCATTATACATGTCCATAACAAACACATGAGAATGCACATGTACAATTTAATTGGCTTTAGTAAATAGTGTCACCTCAAGTGTTTAGTGAGCAGGCTAATGTAATAACCTTGCCTTTATTTTACTATATAAAACCTGAATATGCATTATAAATTGTTTTAATTACAACAATCTCCTTTTAGAGTGCTAAATGGACTAAATGACAACTAAATTAACTGAATTATTTTGTACAGCTGACGATCTCCATTCAGAGAGAAACTAAAATATATGAAATGACCAAATAAAGGCCTAATTTCCTGCAAACAATCTATAGACGTTCAAATAAGAAAAACGAAGCAATAATAGAGAGTTTTGCATGCAACAGTAACAATCAATCACGCACACATTACATAACATATCACTGATTTACACTATTGTATAGTTTAACGTTATATCCTAACGACCCACTAACAGCTTCAAACGAGAACGAAACAACACTTTAGTCTCTCAAAATTTAGCATACGACAAATTAACACGGTACCTTGTGCCCTTCATCAGCCAGGAGCTAAGGGGGTAGAAAGAAACCTTTTTTAAAGCTATATTTTCACAGTTTGGAAAACTCTCGTCTCACTTCTCTGGTAGCTTTGATCAGAATGACGCGTCACATAGAAAGTGCGCCAACATACACACAGCGCGCGCGCCACTGCACTTCCTTTTCACGGACTTCAAAATAAAAGCATGTGAGGTAAGTGACAGAAGCTCTTGTAAAACAAAATAAAAAATACAATATCACCATTATGTATTCAGCGAAAATATTACTAAACCAAAACAAACAAATAGAGTATTTTAGCTCAGGTTTAGCAAGAGTCCCTTTTTAGTGAAAACCTTCAGTTATTCCATGACCACACCGCCCCTCTATGGCTGGAGGTAAAAGTGATGGCCCATTTTAGAGATAGGAAGATTTAATGGTCCTTTACACTCCCACCAAATTATGAGTAATTTGTATAACATTAGGAAGTATAAATTACGAATGATTTTCAAAATAAAATAAAAATAACCTTCAACTTCAACAAGTGTCCATACTATGGTGAATGAATATTAGAATGTAAGTGATATGATGAAAAGGATACACTTGGTTCTCAGAAGCAGCTAGATTGTCTCTAGCAACAGGATCAGCTACTGAACTGGGCGTTCAATGACAGACAGCTTGTTGAGTCTACGACCATCCTTTCCCAGATTACGGTCACCAAGGCATACCTTGACTCGTCTCACAAGCCCGTCTTTATCTGTAGTAGTCTCCGTAACCCTGGCCAGCCGCCACTCATTTCTGGGCAGATCTTCAGCCTTTTCCATGACAAATATCTCCCACTCGTAGGTTTCTCCTTGCTGTGTGCCAGCGCTGCCTGGTGGCGATGTTGGATAGATACTCCTTACGCCAACGACTCCAAAACTGCTCTGCTAGGTACTGAACATGACGCCACCTTTTCCTTGCATAGATGTCTTCTCTGACGAATCTGCCTGGTGGTGGTAATGCTGGAATGGATTTCATAGTAAGCAGGTTATTAGGGGTGAGAGGTGCAAGGCTGTTGGGGTCGTTTAAGTTGTCAACTGAGAGTGGTCTACTGTTAACAATCGCCATAGCTTCATAAAGAATGTCCGCAGTGATGCATCCTCCAGTCTGTCAGAAGACTGTGAGAGAGTCAAGCGAAGAACATTTCTCACTGTTCTGATTTGTCTCTCCCATACCCCGCCTGCATGACTTGAATGGGGCGCATTTAGGACAAAGTCGCACTGCTTCTCAGCTAAGAACACTGTCAGACGATCGGTGTCAATTTCCTTTAGAGCATTTTTCAGTTCATTCTTGGCTCCTACAAAGTTGGTGCCTTGGTCACATTTGATTTGGCGCACTGCTCCCCGTAATGCAACGAAACAGCGCAGGCCATTAATGAAGGCATCTGTAGACATGTCATTTAGCATTTCTATATGAACAGCTCTGGAGCTGAAACATGTGAAGATGAGGCCGTACCTTTTATGTTCCTTCCGACCCTGTTTAGTGACAAAGGGACCAAAGCAGTCAATACCGCAGTATGTGAATGGTGGGGATGGATTTGTACGCTCTGAAGGGAGGTCTGCCATTCGTTGCTCTTCTGTGGGTCTCCTGAGCTTACGACATGTCACACAGTGATGCACATGGGATGCTACTGCTCTGCTCATACCTGGAATCCAGTAGCCTTGTGATCTGATCTTATTTACTGTGAGGCCCTTTCCTTGGTGCTTGACATTCTCATGACATTGAGAGATGATTATCTTTGTTATGTGGTGATCTTTAGGAATGACAACTGGGTGTTTGACTGAACTGGGTAGGAGCGCATCGCAAAGCCTTCCTCCCACCTTGAGTACTCCTTCTTTATCCAGGAAGGCATCAAGATGATACAGCTTGCTGCGAGGTGACAGCTGGGCCCCCTTTCTCAATAACTTGATATCCCCTGAATAGGTGTTTCTTTGCAAGTCCTTAATGATGATGCGTTCAGCATCTTCCCGTTCAGCTACTGTACTGTGGCTGCTGGACTTATCCCCTTTGGCTCGGCGAATGAGGCGAGCCACAGCTTGGACAGCTCCAGAAAATGAAGACAGCTTTGACAAGCGGTCTGAGAGGCTGACTTCTGTTGTTTCTGCACTCAGTGTCTGGGCATGTCTCACCTCAGGATCTCCAATCGTTAGTGCTGTATCAATATCTGCAACAAGAGGTACATCTTTCTTCCATAAGAACTTTAGGCCTGTCAACCAATTGGATGTAAGAATCTCACCAGCATTTAAACCTCTTGACGCATGGTCAGCAGGGTTGTCATTGGTGGGAACATATCTCCACTGTTGAGAAGTAGTGCTGAGATGTATCTTCTGTACTCTGTTCGCCACGAACGTGTGAAATCGCCGTGCTTCGTTGTTAATATATCCCAAAACCACTTGGGAGTCGGTCCAGAAGTGCTCTTCTATGTCTGAATATTCCAGCTCCTGTTTAAGCATATTGCTCATGGCAACTGAGACGACAGCAGCTGTGAGTTCGAGCCTAGGAATAGTCTGAACCTTAATGGGAGCAACTCTAGATTTACCTACGACCAGGGCACAATGAATGTTTCCTTCTTCGTTGGTGAGTCTCAAATAGGAACACTGGCCATATCCGCTGTTGCTGGCATCAGAGAAGTGATGAAGTTCTCTTTTGATGACCTTTCCAAAGTTTGCAGGCACATAGCAGCGGGGTATATTGATCTTTTCTAAGTTCATAAGATCAGCTTTCCAATGTTCCCACCTGGGCTGCAATTCTTTAAGAAGGGGGTCATCCCAGCCTGTTCCGTTTCTGCACATTTCCGGAAGCACTAATTTTCCACTGAGCAGGAAAGGAGCAATAAAGCCCAGTGGATCATACAGTGATGCAACTGTGGATAGTATGCCACGGCGTGTTGCTGGCTGGTCTTTGAGGTCAACAGAGAATCTGAATCTGTCAGAATCAATGTGCCAGTGGATCCCTAAAGCTCTTTCTACAGGTGTGTCATCGAAGTTGAGGTCAAGCGCCTTTACTTCAATGGCTCGTTCAGAAATTGG
This sequence comes from Rhinichthys klamathensis goyatoka, assembly GCF_029890125.1. Classification (NCBI taxonomy): domain Eukaryota; kingdom Metazoa; phylum Chordata; class Actinopteri; order Cypriniformes; family Leuciscidae; genus Rhinichthys; species Rhinichthys klamathensis. The sequence continues at coordinate 664,266 of NW_026607114.1, read as the reverse complement.
AGTGCTACCCAGGACAACTCTGTCATTTGAAATAAACTTGTGTAGTCTAAGACCACCTGAGGCACACAGTTGTCGGGCTTCTCTTGCTACCTGGACAGCTTCTTCTGTGCTGGCTACACTGGTGACACCGTCATCCACATAAAAGTCTGTTGTGATGAATTTTGAGCCAAGAGGATACATACACTCATACTCCTTAGCGAGGTGTTTCAGACCATAGTTGGCGCATCCAGGTGATGAGGTTGCACCAAAGAGATGGACCTTCATGCGGTACTCTTGTGGGTCTAAAGCAAAGTCTCCGTTTTTCCACCAGAGAAAACGGAGGTAGTTTCGATCTGCTTCTTCCACATGAAATTGGTGAAACATCTTTTCAACATCGCACATAAGGGCAACGGGATGTTGTCTGAATCTTAAAAGAACACCGGTCAGCTTATTCATTAAATCTGGGCCTTGGAGCAAGTGATCATTGAGGCTGGTTCCCTGGTACTTGGCGGAGCAGTCAAAGACAACACGGAGTTTGTCTGGCTTCTTAGGATGATACACCCCATGGTGAGGGATGTACCACGTCTCTCCATCCTTTCCTTCATCATGCACTTCTTCCGCATCACCTCTCTCAATGACCTCTTCCATAAACCTCACATAGTGTTCCTTGTACCTTTCATCTTTTAGCAATTTCCTTTTAAGATGATTGAGCCTTACTATGGCAAGCTGCTTATTGTTGAGGAAGTGAGGTCTCTCTTTGAAGGGAAGAGGCATCTCGTAATGCCCGTTGTCGTTCTTCCTTATGCCTTGCTGCAGTTTGGTCAAGAAGAGGATGTCATCCTGTGACACAGTTTTATTATCTTCACTAGCGTCTTTGAAGTCAGACTCCAATACCTTAATTACATATGCTGGAAGCTCTTTAATGCTGACTCTATGACAGACGGTGTTGAAGCTTTGTGATTCATGGTGTGAAGACAAGCGACCAACAATGCTCCATCCAAGGTCTGTATGGACTGCATAAGGTTCATCATCTCCTCCTAATATCACCTGTTTTGGTGCCAAAGCCTTTGGACAGCTGTAGCCTATCAGGAGTCCAACCTCACAATCCTGCAGAGGTGAAATTTTGTCCACTATTGTAGAGAGATGCTTCCAGTGTCGTGCTGTGTCGCAGGTAGGGATGTGGGTACGGTTCACTGGAATGGAGTCCTTAGTATAGGCAGGGGGCAGGTTGAGGACAACACGGGAGCTGTAGCCTCTTACTTTGAGACCTGACACCCTTTCACTTGGCATGACAACATCCTTTGCCGTCATGGTTGTCAACTTCAGTCTCACAGGACAGGAGTCAGCTTGTAGTTTGTTGCTTAGGTCTCGATCGACAAACACAGTATCACTCTGGGTGTCAAGCAGAGCATAAACAAGTTTTTCAGAGCCTGGATTCTTCTCGGTTGATACCCACACTGGCACGATCATTGAAGTATTGGTGGATGGCTCACCATTCTCTACTTTGTGAGACGTAGTGGCAGTTGTCTCTGTGTCATCTTGGTTTGAGAATAAAGCAGAGTTGACTCTCTTTCTGTAGTTTTCATCATGTAGGCACGTTGGATGTCTACCTCTACAGGTGTCACAGGATAGGCGCTGACGGCAGTCTTTTGCGCTGTGGCCTAGTTTCATGCAACCGTAGCAGAGTTTGTTCTCCTTCACATATTTCCGTTTCTCTTCTAATGATTTTGCCACAAATTTAGCACAATTGTGGATCATATGCTTGCTGTCTTTGCAGAAGAGACACATTTTAAAAATTCCTTTAGTTGGCTTTTGTTTGTTTTCATCATTTTGTTTGTTTTCCGTAGCTGTTTGGATGTGAAAGACATTAGCTCTGTTCCTTTTACTGTCCTTAAGGTTCCATTTTTCCGAAGTGGGGTCAGAGGCACGAAGAGCGCTGAAGGAGGTGACTGGATTACAAGTAATCTCTGCTTCCATTGACATGAAGGTCACAAAATCTATAAGCTTTGGAAAGTCATGAGTCTCAATCAGTGTCTGCGTGACCTGACGGTTCCACCGTGCTGCTGCCCAATCTGGTAATTTGAGTACCAGTTTCTGATTTTCATCACAATCATTTAATATTTCAAGCCCTTTCACATGAGGCATAGCTTGATGACATGCATTCAAGAAGTCAGAGAATTCTCTGAAACCTTCAGCATCTTTAGGATGAATCTTAGGCCATTTGGCTAGTTTTTCTCTAAATGCCTTCTGTATGACAAATGGCTGTCCATACCGTTGGTTCAGTTTGTTCTATGCATCATTATAGGCCTCATCATCATTCCTGTAGAAGATGCCATCAAAAGACTTACGAGCTGGCCCACCAACATACCTTTTTAAATAGTGCAGCTTGTCAGCAGAAGAAATGGCCTTTCCACCAATGAGCGACACAAATGCAGCCTTCCACTCAATGAACTGGATAGGATCACCACTGAACACAGGTGGTTCTGTTGTGGGCAGTCTGTTCAGGGCTATGCTATCTTGGACAGCTTGAGCGAGATAAGATATGTCAGATTTTGAAGGTGAGGATGTTGCTGTGATGTTGGTAGGACGTTGGATGGGAAATGGAACCACATGCTGCTGCGTTGTTGTGCTTACCTCCTGCTGTTCCATTGTATTCGTGTCTGAAAAATGAATGCTGGCTCCCTGTGACATTTCTTGATCATAGGCCTGAAGTCTGGCTCTAGCTGCTTTTAGATCCTTCTCTGCCTTTAGTTTTTCCAATTCACACTTTCGAGCTTCAATTTCTTGCATAATTGAGTACTCCGCTTCTATGGCTGCTAATTCAGCTGCTGCATCTGCCCGCTTGGCTGCAATGGACACAACTGTAGACTTTGATGATGTGGGGCGTGAGACTGTGGATCCGTAGACAGAGCAAGCATAATCGTGATGGAGTAACTCACGAAGGCTGTGTTTTACATTTTCTCGATCAAAGTCCTCAAGGCATGCCATTCTGTCAAAAATGATCTTGGAAATATCTTTCGTCACAGCTTCACAAGTATCAATTCTGCGTCTGGTGTCACTGGATGGAGCGATGTAATCTCTTATTTCTACGTAGACGTCCATGACATCATCTCGTCCCTTCTCCAGTGCATTAATAAGTGCTACCAGTTGGCTCTCACTAACGTCTGTTTTTAGCTCTGCCCTTGTGTTGCGAGCCCGGTCCTTCCATTGTTCGTAGAGCTGAATCAATTTTTTTTCCTTTTTCAGGGCCTCCTCCTTTTTATATGCACGCATCTTCTCCGTGGGGTTCCGTTGTCGATCAGAACGGTGAAGCTCCTCCTCTTCCATTCCATTATGCGGCACCTCCACCTGCTGATCTGGGTTGTTATTTTCAGAAACGTCCATTTTCTTTACAGGAGTGCCACAGACTAGATGATCACATCAAGTCCTTTGGTTGTCATTAGACAGCTTTCAGATGTGTGATGAAGCTGTTGTTCTTCTGGGTAAGCTCTTACTTTAGCATTCCCGGCTGAACAGATGCAAGGTACTCTCAGGGACTGATGTTTAAAGAATTTTATTCCCAAAAACACCGTAAGAGCTAAATGAAAGCAAACAGACAAATATTAGTCATCTCACTAATCATTATACATGTCCATAACAAACACATGAGAATGCACATGTACAATTTAATTGGCTTTAGTAAATAGTGTCACCTCAAGTGTTTAGTGAGCAGGCTAATGTAATAACCTTGCCTTTATTTTACTATATAAAACCTGAATATGCATTATAAATTGTTTTAATTACAACAATCTCCTTTTAGAGTGCTAAATGGACTAAATGACAACTAAATTAACTGAATTATTTTGTACAGCTGACGATCTCCATTCAGAGAGAAACTAAAATATATGAAATGACCAAATAAAGGCCTAATTTCCTGCAAACAATCTATAGACGTTCAAATAAGAAAAACGAAGCAATAATAGAGAGTTTTGCATGCAACAGTAACAATCAATCACGCACACATTACATAACATATCACTGATTTACACTATTGTATAGTTTAACGTTATATCCTAACGACCCACTAACAGCTTCAAACGAGAACGAAACAACACTTTAGTCTCTCAAAATTTAGCATACGACAAATTAACACGGTACCTTGTGCCCTTCATCAGCCAGGAGCTAAGGGGGTAGAAAGAAACCTTTTTTAAAGTTATATTTTCACAGTTTGGAAAACTCTCGTCTCACTTCTCTGGTAGCTTTGATCAGAATGACACGTCACATAGAAAGTTTTTTTTTTTTTTTTTTTTTTTTTTTTTTATTAATATAAAGAATTCAAGTACAAACAATTAAGGCATACATCAACGATCATACAGTTGTATTCGTGTTGATAGATCACTTAGAAAAACGAACATATAAGAAGAAAAGAAAGAAAAAAAAAGAAAAGAAAAGAAACAAAAGGGGGTTGAGGGTCTTAGTCCAATAACATAAACAATTCCAAAACGGAAAGAAGTTTCAGGGCATTTCTGTCTGTCATCCAATGAAGAGATTTTACCAATAACTTCAAGTCATTCTTCCATCCATTGAAATGGGGTTTGGTTTTTAAATACTTACATCTGTGGATGAAGTGTTTACCTAAAACAATCAGATTGTTAATCAAAAAATCTAAGTTCTTATCATTCAAAAAAACTCCAAATTTAATTGAGCTCACATTCAGAGGGAGAAGCGATATCTCCTTAGATTGTAGCCAACTCTGAAATGTAATCCAAAATTCTTGTACAAATTCGCAAATAAAGAAAATATGTTCAACAGTCTCAATTTCCTTCTCACAAAATCCACATGAATTATTTTCCCAATTGAATCTTTCATGTAAAAAGTAATTAGATGGATAAATGTCATTCAAAATTTTAAATGTCACTTCTTTTGCCTTAGGAAAGATTGGGTAAGATAAATACCGCTTCCTTATTTTTTTAGCCTCTTCGTCACTGAAATCTTTTAGAACATATTTTCTTTTCAGTTGACCAGAGAAATACTGTTTGGATAACACATTTCTAATAAACTTATTTGTAAACTGTTTACTATTTAAAATAACTCCTTCAATACACAGAGGTCTCATTTCTGATTGAGTGTTCGAGTACATTACAAACTGTTTAATCATCATTTTCAGGGGTGCTGGGATGGCCTTTAACACTTTATTGTACTCTCTCAATGGGCACTGGAAATTGAATCTATCACAAAAATCTCTATAATTCAACAAATCACCAAAATCATCCATCAAATGTGTTAACGCCCATATTCCTTTTTCCATCCAAGTTCCTAAAAACAAGGATTTTCTATTACTCAGAATATACCTGTTGTTCCACAGAGGTGTATTATGTGGTGTAAAGTTGTGTTTAAAGATTAGGTTCCAGTACAAAAGAACTTGCTGATGGAAATCAGATAATTTTACAGGTAGTTTGTTTAAATCATAGTCACATCGCAATATAAAATCAATTCCCCCCATTTTTTGGAAAATTGCATTCGGGATACTAAACCAAAAAGAGTCATTATGAGACACAAAATAATTCAACCATTTTAGTTTTAGTACACCATTCATCACAGAAAAATCTAAGACATTCATGCCACCCTCTTCAATACTCTTAATCATGTCATTTTTCCGTATATAATGGCATTTACCCTTCCAAATAAAATTGAAATTTATCTTATTTATTAATTTAATCATGTTATTTGAAATTTCTAGAGAAAAGGCAGGGTAAATGGCTCTTGATATACTCTCCATCTTGGCTAGAAGAGCCCTGCCAAAAATTGTTATATCCCTTTGCAGCCAGGAATCCAATATTATTTTACATTTATCAATATTTTTAAGAATGTTTTCTTTTTCCCTTATTTCTTTATTTCTGGTGACCGTGATGCCCAAATATTTGACTTCCGATTTAACCTGTATATTATCAATTAAGCGAGCTGGTTGATCATGTAAAGCTAGGATTTCACATTTATTAGTGTTTAATTTAACACCTGATGCCTTTGAGAACTGACTGATTGAATCTAACGCTCTGGAAATTTGCCTTTTGTCTTTTAGAAATAAAGTCGTGTCGTCCGCAAACTGACTTATTATGATGTGCTTTCCCAGGACGTTGAAGCCATCAGAATTGTTCATTCTAATCTTAATAGACAATAGTTCAGCGACCATTATAAATAATAAAGGAGAACTGTTGCAGCCTTGTCTAATGCCCCTCTCAACTGCGAATCGTGAGCATGTGCCGTGCTCCAGAGATACACAGCTGTTAATATCATTGTAAAGTAGACTAATTAAATTTGAGAATTTCTGTCCAAAACCAAAATGATTTAAGGTTTCTAAAATAAAGGGGTGTTCAACTGAATCGAAAGCTTTGTAAAAATCTAAAAATACAATAAAACCATATTCTACAATTGTATGACTGTACTCGATCAAGTCTAGTACCAATCGTATGTTATTATGGATAGATCTTCCAGCAAGAAAGCCCGACTGAGTTTCACTTATTATCTGGGGTAGGCATTTTTTCATCCTAGCTGCAATAATTCCCGATAACAACTTATAATCAATGTTAAGAAGTGTAATTGGTCTTAAATTATCTAACAATCTTTTATCTTTGCCATGTTTAGGAATAAGTATTATTAGGCCTTGTTTCATGCTTGTCATTAATTTGTTGTTCAATATGCATTCTTGAATTGCCTTAAATAATAAATGTCTGATTTCTTTCCAAAAGAATCTATAAAACTCAGCAGTGAGCCCGTCGGTACCCGGAGATTTATTCAATGTCAATTTCAAGCTCACGGCATCCAATTCTTCTACTCTTAAATCGGACTCACAAAATTCTTTAGATGAAACATCAATCTTGGGTATGAAGTCCTTTATTTCATTTAAAAAATTTGAGGAATCTAGTTGAGAATATGCAGAGGTGTAAAGATTATTATAAAATGTAAAAACTGCATTTTCCATGGTTTTATTGTCCTTGCACTCTACTCCATTTATCAGTAAACTTGATATTGCCTTATTTTCCTGTCTTCTCTTCTCTAAATTACAGAAATATGAGGTGTTTTTTTCTCCTTCCTCTATCCACTTTGCTCGTGATCTCACAAACGCACCTTGAGCTCTTTTGCTAAACATGTCATCTAATTTGACTTGCAATATCAAGAATTTGCTTCTTTCTTCACTGTTTAATTCAGTCTTGACACAGTATTTATTAATTTCCTGAAACAAATTCATTTCTTTTCTTCTTTTTTCCCTGGCAATCTCCTTGCTAACCTTAATCGAATATTCTCGAATTCTATATTTTATAAATTCCCATTTATTGCAAAAACTATCAATTGCCTCATTATTTTCAGTTTCAATTATTAATTCTTTTATCTTTGTACAATAATCTTTATTTTTCAACAGACCGGAGTTAAATTTCCAGTAGCCTTTATTTTTACTTATTTTATCTACTGGATTTAATTTAATTTCTACAATACAATGATCCGTTAATGGGGCTTTGGAAATCAATATGTCTGAGACAAATTCTGTAAGCGAATGATCAACGAGCCAGTAGTCAATCCTGGATTTACAGGTGTTATTAGGTTTAAACCAAGAGTATTGTTTAACTCCTACATTTAAACTTCTCCAAATATCTATCAGGTGGTTATTAATCATAAAATCCCCAATTGTATGATTAAAGTGGTGTCTGTCAAATTTAGTGGGCCATCTATCTTCCCATTCATCAGGTGACATATTCCAGTCACCTCCCATCAGAATAAAGTCTGTTGGATAAAATGTTTTGAGCTCTGATAATGTGTTTGTAACATTTTCAAGCATCTGTTTATTTTGAGCAATGGTTCTATGACCATATACGTTAGCTAATATGAAAAAATAACCATCAATTTTTAAGACCACCATCAGCCAATGTCCTTGACTATCTGTCCTGTATGTAATTATATCACCTGGAAACCTATTAAAGCAAACTGCAACACCAGCAGACTTGTTAGTCCCATGACTAAACAGTATTCGATCACCCCATTGGTTAGACCAAAACTTAACATCCTCCTGGGAAGAATGAGTTTCTTGTAACAATAGACATTGTGGTTTTCGCCCTTTACAAAATAAAAATAATGCCTTTCGTTTGACCAAATCTTTTAGACCCCTCACGTTTAGTGAAGCAAAGGAAACTGAACAATTGAACATTGCTCGAGATACTAAAAATAACTAAAAACTGCAAACAAAAACAAAACAGTAAAAACTTGGTTCAAATCTTATTTAAACAAAACAGTAAGAACTTGCTTTAAGCTTATTTACGGTGGTTCGTAAATACAAAAAAAAGTCCCTTGTCCTTTTAACACACTCCTTTTACACCTAGTGTAAGTAGATCAAACCTTTCTTTGCTTAACCAATTTGACGACCCTCTATGTATCCGTGTGGCCCGCGGTAATAAGCACGCTTTCCATCCCGACGAGCCTGTTCAATCTGCGGCCACAGTTTCTTCCTTGCCTCCCTGTCCTCTAGTGGAAGCATCTCGGCGAGGCGGACGCCTTTCTCTCTGCACACCAGGGAATCCTTGCATCGTCGCCACAACTCCTCCTTGACAAGTCTCCGGACAAATAAAACAACTATGTGCCTGCTTCTGTTATCTTCTTTACGGCCAACTCTGTGAACAATGTCGATTGCTTCTTCGAGCTGCCGCCGTTCCATGTCGGGGGCGATCTCACTGAAGAGTTGAATGACGTCTGCTCTAACGTTCTCGTCTTTTCTTTCCGATAAACCTCTCAGTTTCAGACACCATCTCATCTTGTATCTCTCTTGTTCCCGGATTCTTTCTTTAAGCTCATCGTTTTCTTTGGACAGACGTTCGCTGCACCTTTCCAGCTCGTTTATTTTCCCCTTGCATTCCTTTACTTCTTCGGCATTGAACTGCACCGCTTTAGCTAGGCTAGCAACCATGCTGCTACTCTGTTTAGCTTGCTCTCGAAGTTGTGACAGTTGCTCATTAAAGTTCTTTTCCAAACTTTGAATGGCTTCCAAAATGGCCAAATTAGAGACCTCACCTTCCTTTAATGAAGTTTTGCTCTTCTTCCCGGCTGGAATCTTACTTGGAGTTGATGGCACGGAGTCTTTTCTTTTGTTGATTGAGCTAACTTCCATGGCGTAGTCATGATCGATAGATTGCTCTAGAATCTTTGCGTCTTTAGCACTCATCGCAACTTGTTTCTTTTCACTGTCCCCGTCTTTAAATATCAGTCTAGCTGGTTTGATCATACTTCATTATACTTTTTACAAATTTTGGAGTGTCTTTTATAAGCTTAAAGTCAAAATTCGGGACAATTATCTTCCGACTCTAAAGCGAGTGACTGATCAACACGCCATCTTGCCCGGACCCGTCACATAGAAAGTGCGCCAACATACACACAGCGCGCGCGCCACTGCACTTCCTTTTCACGGACTTCAAAATAAAAGCATGTGAGGTAAGTGACAGAAGCTCTTGTAAAACAAAATAAAAAATACAATATCACCATTATGTATTCAGCGAAAATATTACTAAACCAAAACAAACAAATAAAGAGTATTTTAGCTCAGGTTTAGCAAGAGTCCCTTTTTAGTGAAAACCTTCAGTTATTCCATGACCACACCGCCCCTCTATGGCTGGAGGTAAAAGTGATGGCCCATTTTAGAGATAGGAAGATTTAATGGTCCTTTACAATTACAAGTAAACATTTTTGGGAAGTTTAAATTTTTTTAATTTTTGGGAAGTTCTAAATGCAAAAGAGGATGCTTCAGATAGACTTCAGGAGGGGACCAGGCCAAAATAACGAACATCAGTTCGGACTTTGAGGGGAGTACTTTCTAAACTTTCAAAAATTCAAAATGAAGAAAATAACTCGTACTTTACTCCCCCTCTAACCAAACATGAGAAAACACGGACATTAACCAAAATGGCATCACCCTTCCGACTGCTTCCAAATGTAGAGTATCTGGACTGTGTCAGGATGACTCATTCATTCTACATGTGAAAATGCTTTTAACCCCCGTTGACTCTCACCCGTAACTCTGGCCTGGCACCATAAGATTGCCCCTTTGACACCTTTACGGCATAAGAGTGTTTACCCAAACACCAATAAAATAGAACCCGCCCGAGCCTCAAAGAGATCAGTATCTCATCAACACCCCCTTTCTGCGGAGAAAGGAATGCCAGGTCATCGAAGAGAAAGCACCGTTAGACACACACACACACGGACTTTTCCATTAAAATCAGAATATGAGCCATTGCCAACTGTATACGATATATTCCTGTGTGTTTGCATGTTTCCCAGTTCATATTAGTCTAGTTGTGATTTCCTAGTGTATCAGTGATAACAAATAAGTGCTTGTAATTATGCATTTAGGTGTATCTTTGTATTCCTATTATGTGTGTATATCTTCTTGGTATCGTTTTAATCCTCTCTAGCTCACGGGATGTTAGACACATACAGGAAATTACAGTAAAATGTATGATTCTATGTGCAACTGTTTTCTGGTTAGAAATTGCATCTTTTAACAAGGCCGTAAACTATGCAGATGAGCTGCTTTGACAGGAGAAAAGGGAAACTTCTCCCTCTCGAAACTCTCGAAGGTGATTGGCCAGTTCACTCCAAAGAGGTGTGAACTCCATTGTCCTCAAAAGAATGGAACGCCAGTTCCCCTCTCTCCTACCCTCTTACCTTTCAGCTCTTGATCTAATTTTGCCTACCTGTATGGAGGACTGACTAGAAAATCGTTATATTCAGTTGTCCATACAGACCATTGGTAACTTATTCCCTTTACAGGTAATTTGAATCTATGTATGCGATTACTGGACATATTCATGACCAGTTATTCAAATTATATCCCCTTTATTTGAGCTAAGAATCGCTACACAAAATAGCAATCAAATTGTAAACGGTTTTAACTTCAATCCATCCTTAAGGGTGCCAGTGAACTTAATTAACAACAAAGTCATCTTCACTGAACAATATGTTGTACAACAAGATAAACGCACAACAAAAGCACACTTACTAATGTCTCAGCCGCCTGGAGACAAAAAGGCTTCTTCAAACTTTGATTGGCAGCTTGTGGATGAAGCTGGAGAGGAAACCAGCAGTGGATGATACTAGAGTCGGCTAGTCTGCATTGAGAAGGCGAGCAGAACACCAAAACATTCCACTTAAAAAAAAAGTAGAATAGTAATTCACCCTTTGCCATCTAATCAATTATAATGTTGAATTGCCATTTTGTCAGAAAAACTAACTAGACATGAGTTAGCAGATTAATGTTGGTGGACGTTAAAAAGAAAAATGGTGAGTATTGACCATTGTAGGACTTTGCAAAGAGTCAATTACACCCTGGGATGTAACATGTTTACAATGTTTGTATGATTCCATATGCATTGTTTACACCACTCTAATAATGCAAACACAAAGTAAACTCATATCTAATGTTCACAGAGTTTCCGGATTCCCTGAAAACTCGGGAGCAGTTGGTCGAGTTCCTGACTGTTGTGATTTTCACAGCTTCAGCACAACACGCTGCAGTCAACTTTGGACAGGTGCGTTTACACACTTTTCAAGATGAATATAAATGTGAACATCTATAGGCTGATATCTGTGTGTCTGTCCTGGGTTCCAGTATGACTGGTTCTCCTGGATCCCAAACAGCCCTTCCACCATGCGGAAGCCCCCTCCCGCTCAGAAGGGCCAGGTGGATATGAAGTACATCATGGAGAGTCTGCCGGACCGCGGACGTTCCTCTTGGCATCTCGGAATAATTTGGGCCCTCAGTCAATTCCAGGACAACGAGGTTTGATGACTGATTCTTCAGAACTAGTTTGCATAAACCTTTTCTTCCTACAAATTGAAGTTGTTTTGATTGTGTGCAAATCTTCTCCAGCTGTTTTTAGGCGAGTATCCAGATATGTACTTCACTGAACAACCGGTCATGGGAGCCGCTAAGACTTTCCGCAAGGAATTAGCTGAAGTGACCAAAATCATCAAGAGCCGAAATGAGAATTTGCGAGTGCCCTATTGGTATCTGTCTCCAGACCGAATCCCCAACAGTGTGGCCATCTGAGAGAACATCGGTGGGGAAATTAGCAAGAGCCCCTTTTCAAAAGAAAAAGAGTTTCTTTTGTAGAGTCACAAGATGAAGTTGTGAAGCAGTATTTTGTTTTTCCTTTGCTTGTGCTTTGGAATAACACTTGTTGAATTTGTACTGGTCAGATGAAACATGCGCAACTAAGATTATTCAATAAACTAACTAATCACTTCGGCTCTTCTCTGGCTTTCTCATTCAAACTCACTGGCTGATAGTAGACTGTTAATACAGTTAGCATATCTTTTGTGTTAACAGGTTTGACTGACAAAACGGATATCTTCTGGCAGGATTCTATATTTTACAAATGTTAGAATAGCTAATGGTGAAGTGAAGAATAAAAATGAGTCCAGATCAGTGTGCCCACTTTCCTTCAATATCCACTCCAAAAGCTACATATTTTAAGTGATCACACTGTAAAACTGAAATATACAAATGTATTTAAAACGGATTTGTCACGTTTTGCTGATAAGAACCCAAGTGCAGACAGTACTTTCACAAAACACGGTTTATTTACAAACGGAAAACAAGGACACACGATGGGGCAAACGAACATAAATAAACAGAACTAGAAACTTGATGATGACAAACAGTAACTCTGACGATAACTAGACTTGACAATAAATATAAACTGGAACTCACAGACAGATTACAAAGCTCACAGAACCGGATGATAACAAGATGAACAAGCCATGAGAAACAAACACAAGGATCTTACATAGGACACATAATCACAAGTCACAGGTGACACTGATAAAACATTAACTGACAAGGAAACGAGGTAAAGACACAAGACAATGCAAACACATAGCCCAAAACAACCGGCCATGTGCTTGCACACAAAACAAGAGACAAGTACATGACAGAATTAAAGAACTAAAATCGTGAACTACAGTGCTTGAATGACTTGGCTTTAAAAAAAAAAAAATTTATGTACAAATTTCAAGGGTTAAACTTTACAATTATATCAATATGGCTTTTCACTGAAGGTTAATTTGAAGGAGTGATTCAGTTTGTTTACATGAGGTAAAAATGTACCATACTTTGAGTAAACCAATATATCAATGTATATTTGAATGCTTAGAACAGAAATGCAGCATGTAAATAAACTTTAGTTTCAACTGGAAACACAACTGTGATTCATTGAGAATATATCACTACAGGGTTACAGAGTATTAACCCCTATATCATTCAGAAAATGAAAAAACAGCTTAATGTGGGCCCACAACACACACCACACAAACCCTCTTTGCAAGCCTGAAACATTGCTTGAGTGCAATGAGGCCGAATGAAATGTAAAGTGGCCACTTCGCTGTACCACCCTGACCACAAATAAAATAAACAGTGTACCCGAGTAGGTTAAATATTTCTGTCAGTTCCATCCAGGTGAAACTGTCCCCAGTTAGCAAACTCTGATCCTCCTGCGATGCCAGATAAAATAGCGCAGAGAGAGCGCTGATTTATTTGTGTTAAACATACTTGTTGAACTGCATTGTTGATTGGCAATATTCGTTATATCATAACTGTTTCGAGATTTCAGTGATTCATCGCTGGGTGCGATTTAAAAAGAACACATATTACACATATACTTGATGATATTTAATCTTATTAGATGATTAGACAATTGCATTTGATAGATTTTACTTTCAATAAAACGTTTGTAAATGTTTTGTAAAAGCTGTTTTTATATGTGGTTGGCCTGAGTTTTGTTGCATTTACATTGTTCTGACCAGCAGGGATCACCAGCATGTGGCATTTCGAACTCTTCAAAACGGTGAATACTTTTGATAAGCAATTCGTTCAATTGATTCGAAGCTTTGAAAAGCTTAGTTTCTCCCATCACTACTTGTACACTTGTTTTCTTCTCCTGCTACCTCTTACACTCTCTTGACTGACATGAGCACTGGCCATTCATAAATGACATGAGGTGGGATCTCTAATCGCCCTGACTCCTCCTGGTCCTTTCTCAGGTTTGTGTTTGTAGACGGGTGAATTGTCAAGCTTTTAAAGAACAATGTACAGGACTGAATTCCACTTATAATCCAGTTTGTGCTTTCCTGTGTAGCTGAGATTTAAAATAAGCACATGGTCTCCAGGCCTTATGCTTAGATACCTCTATTATAAAAAAGTGGAATATCAGTTTCTCTGATGATTCTTCAGTGCGGATTCAGAAGCTAGTCGGTAGGCTTTCTGAAGATCTGTCTTCAGGTTTTGGACATACTTGTAACACCTGCTTGGCAGAATTGGTAATAAACCAGATCACTGGGCCGATCAGAAGACACAGGAGTCGAAGGAGACAAAGGTACACACACATAAACTTTTCCAAGCACACCTTTATGTAATTAGGAAAAGTAAATGATGAATGGAATTTGGTAAACAAACAAACAATAAAACAACTGAATAAAGGTTTGAAGATAAATTCTCCTTAGAGAAAGCAATTAAACACAATTCAATTTCGTATTAAATTCAATTACCAATTAAAACAATTCCCCAAAGTAAATCCAACCGTATCAACCAAAGATGAGTAGGCTATCAAAATGTAACCCTTCAATTTCCCTTCTCTTTTAGTTAATTTGGGTTTAGTTCTGAGTTTGCTTATTATTTAAAATTTTCCTCACTGGCTTTTGACTCAATTTAGTTCACCTAATTGACTAGTATCTTTAATTATATTCTTAGGTTTTGAATATACACCTTTAGTTTTGTTAGAAATTTTCCTTTCTTCAACCAAAATATCAACTACAGTTCACCAAACGAAATGTAAATTAACCCAATGAATGTACAAAACCTTTCTTCACCACATTAATAATGAAAGAAAAAGAAAAGAAAAATATTCAGAACAGGTAAATATCTTATCAGATCAAATAATCACTTTCAGTTCACAGATTTTAGTTCAAACAATAACAAAAAATAATGTCTCGCTTTCCTTCTTGCTCTTAGAACTGTCCCAGTCCAAAGAGAACCAAATACCTCAATCCTTTAGTTCAACAGAGAACAAAATCCTCCAGATGAAGGAACTGTGGAAACGACGCGAATCCAAAAGGAAAGTGAGAAGCAGATCCAAGTTCGGTTTGTTTACGGGTGGCTCGCCATCTTCTTCCTTAACTCGTCATGCGACTCGATGCATCCGCACCAAAGAACGAAGTCCACAGTATAGAACAAATACATGCAAAAACTGGCCTGCACACAACAGGGCAATATCCTTAGTGATTTCACTTTACATTAGCATCATTTAGCACATTTCTAAACAACAATATACATTGTAATCACACTCCACACATAGTGAAAAATACAGTTTCTTTTCTGTTTAGACTCACATTAGTATTGTACATGAACACAGTTAACCACATTAATCAGAATAAACATTTAACTCACCGATTCCTCTATTAATTAACTGTTCTTGAATATGCTTATCTTCCAGGTTTCATCGAATAAACCACGATGAGCTGCTTCATTAGCGTTAGCTTAATCTCCAACATCAGCTTCAACCGGACTACACGCACGGTAAGTATCCAAACAAAGTTTCTCAATCGATGTAATTATAACATAAACTTATTCTCAAATGAAAACTCTAAGACTTCTTGTAAATATTTCACAATTAATCTTCTAAAACACTTTCTCCTCTCTGTGTTCTATTTCTGTCTCTTTTCTCTAGATCTGCATCTCTGTATTCCGATCTGCGTTGCTCACAGGAGGCGGAGTTAAAGCTGCGGCCTATTTCCCTGATTGGAGGCCTACCGTCTGCAGTGCTATTCCCAATTCTCATTAGTTGAGATTTGCTGCAATAATTTAAATATCACTATATGAATAATAAAATGTATAATTTAAATATTATAATAAACTATTACACTGTCACGAAGTTTTATTCTATTTACTGTTCAGTCACATACACATTCAGTTAAATATGTAATTATAATGATTTAATGGTTAAATATTTTGGACAAATGAACTTGAGCAAAGACTGCAAATATGCTAATTTGAGTCTGGGTTACACCCTCCCCTCTTAGAACTATGCAAGTCCCTTTGCATCTCACCAATGGGTGCATTCCCCCGAGTTAGGAGATGTCCTATTTGAGAGGAATCTTGCAGGGACTCTGAGAGAGCAACATTCAGACCTTGAAGGAGGGATTGAACTATAGTCACAAGGGGATTTCCCAGTTCAGGGTAAGTCAGAATTTTGGGTCTCTCTCTATGTCGGGCAGACCTTCTCAGTTCAATCTCATCCTTCTCCGCATCATTTGCTGCTTCTTCATCAGTTAGCTTTTTTCCAGTCGAACTGGATTCCAGGATGGATGATTCTCCATTATGATTCGGATCCTGTAGCTCCAAGCTAGGTGAATGACTCATATCAGCATCCTTTTCTCTTTCAGGTTGGACCTCAGGATTTCCAGGTAAGTCAGCTTTAGGATTCACAGGTTCACTCACAGGTAATTCATCAATGACCTGAAATTCCCTTTCAGGTAGTTCACTTTGAACTCCTTGGTTGATCTCTAAGCTCGCTTCAAGTGATGGAATTACAGCACATTCCTTGTTTGGGTGAGTCACTCCAGAAGTGTGAACCACAAAAGACTCATTCACAATATCAAGTTGAGGCATTGAACAATATTCTTCCTCTTCCTCAGAATTGAAGTTTTCCTCTGTTTCCTCAGAATTTCTGCAAGCTGTCTTACTGCGAGTCTTGCGCTTGGGAACTGAACTCTGGGACTCACATTCCCGCATTTCAGATGACAGAGTTCCACAAGGAAGTAACAAATCCCGATGTAATGTCCGGATGGGTCCTGTTTGTGTCTCAGGGCATACTTTATACACTGGCAAATCACCATGTTGGTCTATGACTACATAGACTACTCCTTCCCATTTGTCAGCGAGTTTGCTCTTTCCCCTGAGTCGGACACTCCTGACCAAAACTCGGTCTCCCTTGTGCAATGTTGATGCTCTCACAGATTTGTCATAGCGAGTCTTGTTCCTTTCAGCCATTTTCTGGGAATTTTCACTCGCAATACGGAAACTCTCTTCAAGATGTGACTTGAGATTCTTTACATACTGTGAATGCGTTACTTCTCCTTTACTCTTCAAGGGTAACCCGAAAGCCAGATCTACAGGAAGTCTAGGTTGCCGCCCGAACATCAACTCGTAAGGACTGAACCCTGTGGTCTCATTGCGGGTACAATTGTAAGCATGAACAAGGGGTTTTACATACTCTTTCCAGTAGCTTTTCTTCTTGTTCTCCAGAGTTCCAAGCATACTTAGCAATGTCCTATTGAACCTCTCAACTGGGTTTCCTCTCGGGTGGTATGGTGTTGTCCTGACCTTTCGCACTCCAGCTATTTCACACAACTCTTTGATTAGATGTGATTCAAAGTCAGGGCCTTGGTCACTGTGAAGGCGCTCGGGATATCCATAATGGCAAATGAACTGCTCCCATAAACACTTCGCAACAGTTTTGGCCTTTTGGTTAGGAGTGGGAATAGCTAGGGCATATTTGGTAAAATGGTCAGTAATTACCAACACATCCTTGGTGTTGCTATGATCAGGCTCTAGACTTAGAAAATCCATGCACACTAGTTGCAAAGGACGAGTGGTGGAGATATTTACAAGAGGTGCAGTTTTTCCAGGTAAGGCTTTCCTTCGTATGCACCGACCACATGTCCTAACTTTGTGCTCAACGTCTGAAGCCATCTTGGACCAATAGAACCTATTTCGAACTAGGTCTAGGGTACGATCTATACCCATATGCCCAAGATCATCATGCAGAGATTTAAGAACATCTAGATGGAACTTTTCAGGCAAGACGAGCTGGTGCATTATTTTCCCAGCGACGTTTCTTCTTCGGTATAAGATTCCATCCTGTAATTCGAGACGGTCTTTCTCCCTGAGGAGGTAAGGCAATCTGGGAAGAGCATTCCTTACGGTACTCGAAGGGGATTCTCCAGTTTGAAGTTGTGCAATAACCTCTCGGATGCAAGGATCGGCTAACTGAGCACTTTGAAATTCAGACAGGGTAAGATGAGGAATGAGTGGTAGTCCTCCACAGTTATCCTCTTGCGCATAAGCGTCAGGTACAGCGGTTTCCTGCATTGCCAATGAACTGACGAATGCAGCAGGGAACTCATTCGGACACTCTGCCCATTGGATAAGACGACTTTCACAGATGGCTTTTACCACATCATCACTAAGTTCATGCTCACTAGAGTTACTGGTAAGCTGTTCAGTGAAATTACGAATGCGGTTTTGTTCCTTCAGAGAAACCTCATCAGTCGGAAGTTTCTCGTTGGGTCGACGAGACAACCCATCGGCATCCATATTCTGCTTTCCGGATCTATACTGCAGTGTGAAATTGTAAGTCGAAAGTGCAGCCAACCACCTATACCCAGTTGCATCAAGTTTAGCAGTAGAGAGAACATAGGTGAGAGGGTTGCTGTCTGTCACCACTGTGAAAGTGCCTCCATAAAGGTAATCGTGGAACTTTTCTACCACTGCCCACTTAAGTGCCAGGAATTCTAATTTATGGGCAGGGTACTTGGACTCACTACTCGAAAGCCCCCGGCTCGCATAGGCAACTACTCTAACCTGCCCATCCTGCTCCTGATACAAAGCAGCTCCCAGGCCTGACGTGCTTGCATCAGTATGCAGGATGTATGGTAACCTGGGGTTTGCAAAGGCCAGTACCGGTGCAGATGTGAGCTCTTCGATGATTAATTCAAATGCATCCTGACAAGCGGTTGTCCACCTGCCATTAAAGAGATCTTTAGGGTTCCGGTATTGGGCATTACTCACTGACTTGAAATTCCGTCGAGTAGGAGGGTACCCTGAAGTTAACTCATTTAGAGGCTTCATTTTCCTGGAGAAGTCTTTGATAAAACGTCTGTAATACCCCACAAATCCAAGAAAAGAACGAAGCTCTTTCAAATTCTTAGGAACCGGCCAGGTTTTAACAGCTGCTACTTTGTCGGGATCAGTTTTCACTCCTTGGTCTGACACTATATGGCCGAGGTACTTAACCGAGGTTTGTGCAAAAACACATTTCTCTGGAGCAAGCTTGAGACCATACTCCTTAAGTCTATTTAGAACTCTTGTCAGTCGTTCCTCATGTTCTTCCAAATCCTTGGAGAAGATGATTATGTCATCTATGAACACCAGAACCTCACGAAGGTTTATGTCTGCCATACACTTCTCCATGATACGCTGGAAGGTGCTTGGGGCATTAGTGACCCCTTGTGGCATACGATTAAACTCATAAAACCCTAGTGGACACACGAAAGCTGTTTTTGCCTTGTCAGATTCTTCAACTTCAATCTGATAATAACCAGATTTTAGGTCAAGTACTGAGAACCACTTAGACCCCGTTAAGGCCATGAATGTGTCTTCCAGTTTGGGGAGCGCATACGCGTCCTTGATGGTTTTTTGATTTAATTTCCGGTAGTCTATGCATAGTCGAATGTCGCCACTTTTCTTTCTGACTACAACAATGGGAGACGAGTAAGGAGATTGAGATTCTCGTATGATTCCCACATTGAGTAATTCCTGAAGGTGTTTCTTCACGGCTTCGAGATCCTCCGGATGTATGGGCCTCGCCCGATGTTTGAAAGGCGTTTCATCAACAAGATTGATCCGATGCTTGACCTTATCGGTGCACCCAAAATCTTGGGGATGCAAAGAAAATACTTCAGGCATCTCCTGTAACCGCTTTGTAAATCTGGTTTTCCATTCTGGTGGAATGGGTGAATCACCAAAATTGAACTCGAGAACAGATTCTGGAGTGGCCTCTTGTACATTCCCATGGTCTGGCTGTTCAGAGCACACAGACTGGACCGCCTTCAATTCAGCCACCACACATCTAGGAGGAATTGTGATGTCGTGTGTGGTAGGATTTGCAACTACAATGGGCACGTGACAATGTCTGTTGTCTCCAAGTGTGACCATACATGTCTTGACGATCAGACCACAAGGTAAGGGAGAACAAGACGGATGTTCAACAATTGCCCACTTGTCTAAATGTGAACTAGCAACAGAGGCTGCTCCACAGAGAACTGCACTTTGGCTGGCTGGAATCACCTGTGATTGGTTCTCAGATAGCCGCACTAATCCAACATTTCCTTCAACATTCTGCGTCCGGCGCAACTCCAAAATCTTAAGCACTTGCTTGTATCCATAAGTGGGAGAAAAGTATCGAGTCTC
Source organism: Rhinichthys klamathensis goyatoka (assembly GCF_029890125.1). NCBI lineage: Eukaryota > Metazoa > Chordata > Actinopteri > Cypriniformes > Leuciscidae > Rhinichthys > Rhinichthys klamathensis. Next base: position 644,024 of record NW_026607114.1, on the reverse strand, counting down.
TTGCTGTGAAAAGTTCTTATACAGGTTGTCCAGAGTGTTCGTGCCAATCAACACTGAAGGCTGAGAAGTGGAGGGAAGATCAGGGACAATCAGGGCTAAAGTAAATACCTCTGTGTCAACTCCCACAAAGTCCTTTGGGAAAGTGATGGTCAGCTCAACGTAACCGAGGTAAGGTACATTTTGGCCATTCGCTCCCTCAACTTCCAAAAGATCATTTAAGGAATGAATTGACTGATTGTACAAATTCTCATTGTAGAAGGATTTTGTGATGGTAGTGACCTGTGAACCCGTGTCAAGTAAGCAATTACACATCACACCTGCAACATTTACTTGTGCAGTGCATTTTGCTCCAATTAACCCCTTGGGTAAAACAGGTTGTCGTGGTTTTACTTGTGCTTGGGCTGACAGCGCCCTAAAAGACTTGGGACAACTTGACTCAATCCCAGTTCCCATTCGTCCCGCAACGGAAACTGCAGTCAGTTTAACTGAGGTTTAGCACTGCCATTCCGTAAGTCCCATTCACGCTGTCTCTTTGCAAGTTCATTCCGCTTCTCTGACACCAAGGCTGGATTTGGGTCATTGGAACAAGAACTGACAATGTGCCCATCCTCTCCACACCTAAAGCAATAGCCTGGCTTTGGTCTAGCTGTCTGGGACGTGTCTGGAACTTTAGTTCTTCCTTTAGGACTGATGGCACTCTGCTTACTTGAGGACTTAACCATGTTCGACTTGGGGTTTGGTTTGTCTTTAGACTGCTTCGAAGTTAATAATGCAAGCTGATTTTGGAGTTCTGCTATCTGACTTGCCAACTGAGCAGTAACAGAATTAAATTGAGTCACATCATCTCTAGTGGTTGTTTGAGACTGCATCACGGCACGCTGCTTAACACTTCCCAGGTGTTGTTTCATTCGCACACTTTTGGAAGCATGCTTGCTCTCCTCAGTTCGTAATAAAGTCATTAGCTCTGCAAAGGATGGGGGTGAATGTTTTTTCTGCTCTAGTTGCAACTCTAGAATTAAGGAATTTTCCCAACATCCTCTGCAAAACTGCTTAAGTAGATGCTTGTCAACCTCTGAGCCAAGGACTCCACCACGGCGCATAGTGGTCTGTAACGCAACATGCAATCGTTGCAAGTAAGCGGATGGGTTTTCTCCTGGGTTCTGGAATATATTCAGGAACTTGGCGAATAACTCATCACCATCCTCAATGGGCGCGAACGCAGAATCAAGAAGCTGAATGTAAGTTGAAGGTGATGCTGACGGGCCAACAGATTTTACTATGTCTGCTGCCGGGGAAAGAAGGCTCTCACAGATTCTGCGCACTCTGTGGAAATCGGAGACTGTTGGATCTTGGAAAAGTAGTTCAGCGCTAGTGCGCCAAGTTTCATAATCAACCTCGTTGGATGGATGGGGAGTTCGCCCAGAGAAAACACGGAGTCGTAACGGTGAGTTTCCAGGTATGGCTAAGTCACTGGTGCGTACAAGATGCTCCACTACAACTTTCTGCACACTAGGTGGGTTTAAATCACTGACGGTGATCGATGGGGATTCTGGGCTTGTGGCTGACACTTGTGGAACAGAGTGATGTCGTGCAACATTTATTGGTGTCTGAGACGGCTTAAAAGAGAACTCAGTCAAGGATGGTTCTGCTGAATGAGCAGGTAAGGTATCACCATCAGAAGGAACAAGCACAGGACATGGGTTTGCCACCACGCTCTCTTGGATATGAGCCAACATGCCCTTCAAGACATCCTCAAAATTCTCTCCACTGCGACTTGCCAGCTCTTTCAGCTCATTGAGGTAAGTTTGGGTTGTGTTTCGTCCCAGCCTCTCAACATAGACATTTGATAAAGCTGTCACATGGAAAGAGACATCAGGATTATTCTTTGCTTGCTGAGTATATGGTAGCATTGGCTGGAGGTTTTGCACTGCTAGCCCAGAGTTGAACTCAACTATCACAGACCTCTTTGACTCTAAGCTGGGATCACTTATTGGGATGATTCGGTTAATTGACCCGTACTGTTTTACAAAGTCCTCATCAATATTTCCTCATCTACTTCACTCTCAGTTAGGCCACTAATTAGGACAGCATTTGGGACTTTTACACCCTTTTCCTCTATAACCTCCATCTCTTTGAGCTTTTTTTCAGTTTGGTTGATTTCTACACTTATGTCTATGTCTTTAGTTAATTTTTTCAAGGGGAACTCTAGAATTGAAAGTATTGGTTAATGTGTGTGTTTCTCTTTGTCTCCTGGCTGGCTCGCCATAAATATATGTAACACCTGCTTGGCAGAATTGGTAATAAACCAGATCACTGGGCCGATCAGAAGACACAGGAGTCGAAGGAGACAAAGGTACACACACATAAACTTTTCCAAGCACACCTTTATGTAATTAGGAAAAGTAAATGATGAATGGAATTTGGTAAACAAACAAACAATAAAACAACTGAATAAAGGTTTGAAGATAAATTCTCCTTAGAGAAAGCAATTAAACACAATTCAATTTCGTATTAAATTCAATTACCAATTAAAACAATTCCCCAAAGTAAATCCAACCGTATCAACCAAAGATGAGTAGGCTATCAAAATGTAACCCTTCAATTTCCCTTCTCTTTTAGTTAATTTGGGTTTAGTTCTGAGTTTGCTTATTATTTAAAATTTTCCTCACTGGCTTTTGACTCAATTTAGTTCACCTAATTGACTAGTATCTTTAATTATATTCTTAGGTTTTGAATATACACCTTTAGTTTTGTTAGAAATTTTCCTTTCTTCAACCAAAATATCAACTACAGTTCACCAAACGAAATGTAAATTAACCCAATGAATGTACAAAACCTTTCTTCACCACATTAATAATGAAAGAAAAAGAAAAGAAAAATATTCAGAACAGGTAAATATCTTATCAGATCAAATAATCACTTTCAGTTCACAGATTTTAGTTCAAACAATAACAAAAAATAATGTCTCGCTTTCCTTCTTGCTCTTAGAACTGTCCCAGTCCAAAGAGAACCAAATACCTCAATCCTTTAGTTCAACAGAGAACAAAATCCTCCAGATGAAGGAACTGTGGAAACGACGCGAATCCAAAAGGAAAGTGAGAAGCAGATCCAAGTTCGGTTTGTTTACGGGTGGCTCGCCATCTTCTTCCTTAACTCGTCATGCGACTCGATGCATCCGCACCAAAGAACGAAGTCCACAGTATAGAACAAATACATGCAAAAACTGGCCTGCACACAACAGGGCAATATCCTTAGTGATTTCACTTTACATTAGCATCATTTAGCACATTTCTAAACAACAATATACATTGTAATCACACTCCACACATAGTGAAAAATACAGTTTCTTTTCTGTTTAGACTCACATTAGTATTGTACATGAACACAGTTAACCACATTAATCAGAATAAACATTTAACTCACCGATTCCTCTATTAATTAACTGTTCTTGAATATGCTTATCTTCCAGGTTTCATCGAATAAACCACGATGAGCTGCTTCATTAGCGTTAGCTTAATCTCCAACATCAGCTTCAACCGGACTACACGCACGGTAAGTATCCAAACAAAGTTTCTCAATCGATGTAATTATAACATAAACTTATTCTCAAATGAAAACTCTAAGACTTCTTGTAAATATTTCACAATTAATCTTCTAAAACACTTTCTCCTCTCTGTGTTCTATTTCTGTCTCTTTTCTCTAGATCTGCATCTCTGTATTCCGATCTGCGTTGCTCACAGGAGGCGGAGTTAAAGCTGCGGCCTATTTCCCTGATTGGAGGCCTACCGTCTGCAGTGCTATTCCCAATTCTCATTAGTTGAGATTTGCTGCAATAATTTAAATATCACTATATGAATAATAAAATGTATAATTTAAATATTATAATAAACTATTACACTGTCACGAAGTTTTATTCTATTTACTGTTCAGTCACATACACATTCAGTTAAATATGTAATTATAATGATTTAATGGTTAAATATTTTGGACAAATGAACTTGAGCAAAGACTGCAAATATGCTAATTTGAGTCTGGGTTACATACTTCTGGTATGTCTGTCCTTCTCCTCCTTCTGAAGATGTTCCCAAAGCACACATCAACAAGCAGGCTTTTCTTCCCAAGAAAGTAAGTAAGTTGAGTACCATGTAGCCTCATTTTTAGTACAATTGTATGCATGTACTAATTTGCTGATGTGCTGGCTCCATTTGTGCTTTTCTGCAGCATCCGAATTACCTAGTATGAAGAGTAGTGTCCAATAAATTGTTCAGGTTGTGGGTCTCCCTGAGGGTGGTAAGGTGTTGTCCTTGATTTCTTAATCCCTAACATTTCCAAGAGTTCTTTTATAAGTCGACTCTCAAAGTCTCTCCCATGATCTGAATGTTTACGGGCTGGAAGTTCGTAATACACAAAGAACTTCTCCCAGAGAATCTATGCAACTGTCACTGCTTTCTGTTCCTTTTCGGAAACACTTGGGTATAGCATGTAAAATTGTCAGTGATGACCAACGCAATAGCAACACCTTTGGAATCAGGCTCTATTAACAGGAAATCAATAAAATCAACAACTAGTGATGTTACTCAGAGGAGTGTGTTTCTGAGGTATCGACTGATGAGCATCAGTGACATCGCATAGGAACGCGACTGAGAGCCTCTCGGCTGGTTGAGGACCGAGCCGCAGTGTGTCCTGGAACCGGACCAAGAATTTTTTTCCTCTCATCTGTCACTCCCCATGCTTCCGTCTCTGTCACTCCCCATGCTTCCGTCTCCTTTTCTCTCACCTTGTCTGTCCTTACCCCCAGGTGGGAGTAAAGTAGAGTGCAGTCTAGTGAGCAACACCATTAGCGCAGACAATATGGCCCACATATTTGACCTGTGACATACAGAGCTGGCACTTATCCAGTGAGATTTTCAAAACATATTCCTCTAAACGGTCTAAGATTTTTAAAAGCCTCTGTTTGTGTTCTTCTAGAGTGGACCCAAAGACAATAATATCATCAAGTTACACTATCTGCACGGCATGCTCTATGAGTCTTTGGGATGTCTTCACTACCTCCTTGTGGCATCTTTTCAAACTCATAGAACCCTAAAGGACATATGAAGGCAGTCTTCTCCTTCCCTTTGTCGGTTATGGCTATTTGGTAGTTGCCATTCTGAAGGTCTGAGACTGAAAACCACTTGCTTCCTGCAAAATAGTCCAATATTTGCTTCGTGACCGGAAGCTCCTTGGTGGGGACGCCGAAGCTTACGAAGTGCTGAGCCACGTTGCTCTTCACTGAAGTATGTCAATGCCACAAAGCGTGTGCGGGTCTGCGAGCGAATTGGAGTGAGTAACCTCGTGTCACCATGTCCAGAACCCATTTTTACACGTCGGGGATGGCTTTCCAAGCCTCGGCTCGGGTGGCTAGGGGCTGACTTAGTTTAGAGGGCAGCGTGCTGAACTGTGGGCTGGCATTCATAGTAGTAGCGTTTGGCTGGACGGAGACGTGGCTTACGGCTTCGCTTCGAGGCCTGGGTCGCTGCTGAGATGTGAGAGTGTTCATCCTTGATGAACGTGGCTTGCGTGGGCACAGCCTGGCAAGTGACGCGCTCATTGGTCCAGGGCTGTAAAACTACCACTGGCTAAAAATGCTCTTTAGAGAGTGATATGCTCAATAGGTGTCCCTGATAGCCACAGGGAAGAGACATAATTTTCAGTTGCAGAGCCTTCAGCACTGTGCTTGCTCTAGTAAGAGAGTGAGACACGCGGGATATAGGCCGGCGTGGGCTCACTTAGCCTCTAGTGGTCCGCGAATGCAGCGAGGCGGAGCTTGTGCACTCCCAGCTTGAGCGCTAGTCTTTGATTAATGTGGCTTGTGTGGGCGTGGCCCTGACAAGTGACGCATTTTAAGAACAAACGCCGGTGAAAGTTGCTCTAATAATATCGTACATCATACTTAGCGCTGTGCTCAGCTGAGTGTAGTAGGCGTTGTGCTCGCTCTCACAGTGCAAGCAGCACTGGAACATTTTCTTCCTGTATAGAGAGTGAGACGCGCGGGGAATAGACCTGTGTCAGCTCACTTAGTCCGTTTTTTCAGCCCTGCGGTGCTGAAGAATGAGGGGAGGAGTTGCTTTCTTTAGAGAAATCGGTCTGTGAACGCAGCAAGGCGAGACTCACGCTCTCAAAGTGAGAGCGTCAGTCTTCAATGAACGCTTGCAGAGGCGGGCCCGGCAAGCGACATGAGAATATACTCTACAAGTCTCACCTGATAGTCACAGGGGAGAGGGTCATTGTCAGCGCTGTATACATCTGAGAGTAGTCAGCGCTGTGCTCTCTAACAGCACGAGCAGTACTGGGGAATCCCCTCGTATCTCATTTAGTCCCCTTTACTCGGCCCTACGACTCCATTGATTCTTCCTCTTATGCTTGAGAGAAAGAGAACTGCGGAGGAATCGCAGCGAGGCGAGACTCGCGCTCTCATGGTAAGAGCGTCCACCTTAAATGAATGCGGCTTGCGGGGGCGTGCTCAGAGGTGCGGCATTTTGAAACAAACGGCGGCGAAAATATGCTCTTTTAGGGAATTAGCTCTTGTTATACTCACCTGATAGTAGCAGAGGAGGAGCGTCATTCTCAGCCGCCTTAGTCAGCGAAGAACACAGAAAATCGTCTTAGTAGTCGTCCAGAATGGCCGCAGGGGATATGGTGAAATCAGCTGCAGCGAGTCTGGCCGGTGCGCGCGCTGATTGAGTCCGCCGGTCGCTGTTCTGCTAATTGCAGGAGACACTTGTTCCACTGCTTGGCCTAGCTGTTTCGTTGCCGAGAAAGCGCTGAAGGAGATTAAATCTGAATCTTATGGCGAAATGAGCTGCTTTATTTGGCAGATGCCCCGCCCCTTCTGACGGGCTCTACGCTCGGATCGGCGAGCTGTGCCCTGATTGGCTTACGCAGTCACGCAGCTCCGCCATAGGTTCGTGCAGTTCCAACTGATCAGCCAATAAGCATGTGTTCAGATCACTGCACTGTTATGGCTGTACAATAGCACTGCATGGTTTTATAAAAGGCTTCAGAAATCGGAGAAAAATTAGACTGACCGTTCGAAAGGGAACATTTTTTGCAGTGCGGGGTCTCGCACACTCAGGCCGTAAGCTCTCTGTAAATAGTCGCGTAATATTGTGATGATGACTAGATTTTTAATGTACACGCCCCCTAGGTTAATGTGAATGGGTGCTCCCTAATGAAATTAATGTTCAAAGGTGATTCATGTGAAGCTCATTATTTGAGGAATGTCTGAGTGTTGTTCGAGAGAGGTGCAAGGGGAGTCTTTGTGTGCCGGGCGGGAGCTCTGACTTGGGGGAAATGTCTCCCCGGTGAATTAGTGTCTCTGGCGGTGAAGATAGTCAGTTAGTGGGGGGTAAATGTGTTAGACAGTAAGGGGTACAACTTTTGTTTAGAAGGGGGTTCCTGATCGGCGCAAATGAAAGTGACGAGCCCTGAGAACCCCGGAACCGAGACGAGAGATTATGCAGCACATGATGGACTGATTTGACTTTTCTGACAAAGAGTATCTTCCCAGCGGTTGTGAGCTCATCTACTGTACTTCATGTGATTCTACAAGCTGATAAAGGGCGGTAACGTTTTATGAGATTGTTCTTTGCTTTAACTTTTAATAAAGAATTGTGTGATAAGTGTCCTTCTGGTGTACTATTCTCTGAGCCCTCCAGTCCATGTGGTGGTTACAATATGACGTTTACCCTCAATGATTCAATGATAATTTAATCGTAGGCCTACCACATTTTTGAACAGTATTGTATACATCATTATACAAGCAGATGAACACTTTTCCAATCAAAACATAAAAATATAGGCTATATATAAAATTTGTTACATTATTTTGCCAGTATGCATATTTGTAAATAGAATTAAATTGTAAACGTCAAATTGGTTGTTAAATTATATTCTGTAAAAGGATGTGAAGTATTTTTCTCATTTGCAATAGGCTAGTTTTTAATTTTTGCACTTCTGTTTTGTTTAATCCAAATTTTAACACATTCATGCTTTTGTGTGTTTTTTAGTTATTTTTCTTATATTTACAAAATAAACAAGAATTTTAGAATAATCACGATAGATTTAAAAACTTGATACATAAATACAGGTTTATTTTAGTAATTGCATTCAACAAATGAGAACAATTAGTAAAAGACACAGTTTAAACGCATTGTGAAAGAAAAAGCACAACGAAATGAAATAAATGTATAGGCCTACGAGTTCAGGTTTGCTCTTTATTCTAACGTTAGACAAATACCTGCAATCATTCAGTAAAGGGACAACAGCGCAAAACGAAACTAATAAAACATTTTTATAAACGGTTACGAAAGTACAGTTTATGCATTGAAAACTTCAATAAATGTAAGCCCCTACCTCTTTAAAAAAAAAAAAAAAAAAAATCCGTTAGGCTAATCCTGCTGTGAGTTTGAGGAGTTTGAACTAAAATCCTCAATTCCACGCATGAATATTTACGTAGCTAACTCCGCCCACTGACAAGGAAAATCTCGCAACACCTGCATCTCTTGATAAAGATTACAAAGGTATCCTATCACAAGTTAGATTGATAGACCACATCCCAATACAAAGGGCAAATCAGAAACTGAATTTAACTTTAAAAAGCCTTAGGTGTGAGAGCAGAGTCAGTTGTACTCGTCTTCGCATCTGAGCACAATGTTCACGTACACAGTCTCTGTCTCCACTGGTAAACAGGAGTTTGCTGGGACAATTGATCATGTTTACCTGACGCTGACGGGCACGGAGAGATGCAGTGACCGGACTCTGCTGGACAAATCCTTCTTTCAACGGTTTTCAAGAGGAACGGTAGGATTTTTTCCCCCCTTCTGTTATTAAATCTAACACAAAGTTGATTATCACTTATCAGATCATTAAATCCTTTTTTTGTTTCCTCCCAAAAAGTGAGAAATCAGTCTCTATGACTGTTTAAAGTTTCTTCAAACTGCATTTCTGTAACCCTACTTTTCCTTCCAAAGCTTCCACATATTTCTTCACTAGTTTAGTTTATTCCCAGAAATAAAAAGCCCTCTGACAGATAATGTAATTTAACATGTATGTTTGAAATTATGGAAGATTGTTTCTGCCAAAGTACAACAATTAAAAAGATAATTGCGCCCTTTTTATCGTGCTATTCTTTTTCTCAGAATTGTGTGATGTAGTAAGAAAAAAAAGTCAGAAATGCACGATATTATCCCCCCCCCCCCCCCCCCCCCTGAATTGGACTTCATAACTCACAATTCTGATTTTGTTTTCTCGCAAATCTGAGAAAAAAGTCAGAAATGTAAGATACAAAAAGGATCACACCCTTTTTTTTATTCAGAGGAGGAAAGCAGTTTTCATAATGTTTCATAAAAAAGAAAACTATATTGTATAACAAAATACCTAATGAGGGTACTAGGGCATCCTGACTGCAGTGAAAAGTGTATGCCCCCCCCCAATTAAATCCTCTTTAATTTTCAGAGGCCTGTTTTACTGGAAACGGGCCTCCTAACAGAAGGACCCTACATTGCGCTTGAAACGGGCCATCGTATTGCAAAGGTTATGTCTAACAGAAGCTGTTGTTAAAGGTTATGCCCATCGACGTCAGTGTGAAGGAGACGCTTGGAGACATTGTGCTGGTGAAGCTCGAGAAGCAGAACTTGCTCAATGATCAGTGGTACTGTAGATGCATCAGTGTGGCGTCACCCTCTGGAGATCGCTTTGACTTCCCCTGTTATCGCTGGATCGCGAGTGAAAATGCAGTGGTTCTTCGACATGGCACGGGTGAGTCCTATCCCGACTCTCTTCACTATCCAGTCTTGAATGAAGCACGTCACAAATACTGTTATTTATGTGTATTCCTTTAGCTCGATTGTCTCACGAGGATAAAACCTGTTTGCTAAAAGAGCACAGACGCACGGAACTGGAATCCAGACAACAACTGTTCAGGTTTGAGGCCAGCTTACAATCCTGGACAATATTCAATCATTTAGTGGTGTAAATGTTTTCTTTATTTTCCCCCAGATGATTCAGTTTGTTTGTTTTACAGTTTAAAATGATTACACTTATACCGTCATTTCACATCCACTTTGTCACCAAATATAATTATTGGTCCAATAACTGAAAGATGAATGTTGCCTTTTCTTAAAGGTGGAAGGAGTGGCAGCCTGGTTTCCCCATGAGCATAGATGCCAACTCTGGCAATGAACTTCCTATTGACGTTCAGTTTGAAGCTGAAAAAGCTGTGGACTTCAATGTAAACTTCATTAAAGCGTAGGTTACACCGTTTGCATTCATCCCTTTGCCTGTATCCCTAACAAATATGCTATTGATTTCCAATGGCACCGCTAAAAGGGACAGTTCACCCAAAAATGATCATTGTCATTTACTCACCCTCATGTTCCAAACCTGTATGAATTTCTTTCTTCTGTTGAACTAAAAAGGATATTTTGAAGAATGTTGGTAACCAAACAGTTGACGGTAACCATTGCTTCCACGGTATGTTGTATGGTTACCGTCAACTGTTTGGTTACCAACATTCTTCAAAATATCCTTTTGTTCAAAAGAAGAGAAATTCACACAGGTTTGGAACACAAGGGTGAGTAAATGATTTTTGGACGAGCTATGCCTTTAACCAGGAAATATCCCAAAATAAATTGAGAAACCCGTGTAACTGAAAATCTGATTATGAGCATTCAGCTGTGTTTGTTTTGATGCGATCTCTTTCAGGATCAAGAATCTTGGTCTTAACAAACTTAAGAGCTTGTTCCAGCACTCTTGGACGGATATTGAAGATTTTCGAGAAATATTTATGACAATCAAGAACCCTGTGTCAGGTTTGAATAGTTTTTTCTAATACAAAAATTACCTGTCCAACTTATTATTGTGGGTAAAATAAACGGGCAAAGACACACGTTGTTTGCATACCCCTAAACTCACTGGCATTATTCCCTTTGACAGAATATGTGATGCAGAACTGGGAAAAGGACTTCATGTTTGGCTATCAGTTCTTAAACGGCTGCAATCCTGTGATGATCAGTAAGTGCATGAATCTTCCAGACAAGTTTGCAGTCACACAGGAGATGGTGAAAGGCTCCCTGGATAGAGGTCTCACTCTACAGGAGGAGTTAAAGGTCAGAAAATAATGCTTGGTCATAAGTGGTGTAGATCGTAAGGTTGCAGTGGTCAATTCTGGATGTGAAAGAGTGACACTGGAGAAATTCCCATTATTCAATGGCTCCAACACTAAATGCCTCTCTATTACAGGCAGGGAACATCTACATCGCAGACTATGCGATACTGGAGGGAGTGCGAGCCAATGCCACAGACCCGAATACCCAGCAGTATTTGGCTGCTCCCTTCTGCCTGCTGTACAAGAACAGCCAGAATGAAATCCTGCCGATCGCTATTCAGGTGTTTGTAGAAATAGAGTAAAATATTACTTCAAAATAAAAAAAGTTAGTGCTTTTTACCAAATATTCTGTTCGTTTACTTGATCTGAAACAGCTCAGTCGTCAGACCCCTGCTGGGGGGACGAACACTGTCTTTCTCCCGAGCGATAATCACCACGACTGGATGCTAGCCAAGATGTGGGTGAAATCCTCCGACTTTAATGTACACCAGCTGGTCACACACCTTCTCAGGACACATCTGACATCTGAGGTTTTTGCCATTGCCATGTACAGACAGCTCGCTGCAGTCCATCCGGTATACAAGGTAGCCATCCTTTATGCTTTCACTGCTATGAGATTTGATGTAGTTGTTCAGATCAGGGCTACACTTGAGAATGCCAAAGAAAAGAGGTTTGGTGGATATTGAAGGGCTGCAGGTTACTGTCCTTCTAGGATCCAGTCATGGTTTTTGTGCCCTTTATCATATTGCTGTAAAGGCACTTGCCTGGGTCTTATAGTGATTTTTACCACATACGGCTAAGGGAGATTTTGGTTTACGAACACAGAAACGCATGACCAGGAGTGGCTTATTGCTTTATTAAAGGCCATTGTCTTTCAGCCAGTCATTGCAGCCTTTATTTTCTCCTTACAGTTGCTGATACCTCATGTCCGTTTCACCATTGCCATCAACACTGCGGCTCGTGAAAAACTCATCTGTAAAGATGGAATCTTTGATAAGGTATCTTTAACCCTGTATAAACCGTTCCCTTTAAGGAACCACAGTTTTTCTTTTCATGTTTATTCCTGGTTCTTTCAGATGACTTTGAGGTCTGAAGAGGCATACAGTCTTTGACTTGATATTCAGTCATCTAGCTGTAGGCTCTGGCTTCTGTTTTGTAGACTTCACTTCTCTAAAGAAGCATTAACAAAATCGTAGTCTGAGACTCAAAGATTCACTAGTGTCCTTGTGTTTCAAAGGCTAATGCTACTGGTGGAACTGCAATTGTGGAAGTGATTCAAAAAGCCATGAAGACTTTAACCTATAAGTCCCTGTGCTTCCCTGAGTCCATAACATCTCGAGGAGTGGAAGATCTGCCCAACTACTACTACAGAGATGATGGCATGATGGTCTGGGAGGCAGTGAAAAGGTAGTGTAATGAATAAGGTTATGAGACTAATTTTAGATGCCACTGATATTTTACAATTCTCTATTTCCAGTTTTGATACCACAGCAAAAACTACTAGCGTAACTCGTATAAAGTTTAAACATTACTGTGGGTGGAAATATTTTTTTGTTGTTTTTTACCGAAAAGCGTTACATTCCTAGTTTAAATGCTAATAGTAAGAATTGAAAACAATGGTAACGCATTTGACACCAAGGTGTATTTTTTACATTTGCTGATTCATCTTTTAACCTGATCTTCCTCCAGTTTTGTTTCTGATGTGGTGAAGATCTTCTATAGCAGTGAAGAGACAGTTCAAGAAGACAAGGAGATTCAAGCATTTGTTCAGGATGTTTGCTTCTCTGGTATGAAGAATTTACCGAAGAATTGTGGTGAGTACAGGATCGTTTAACTAAAATGCAAATGTGTGAGGATTAATGTGTTACCCACTCAATGACCCTGAAGTCCCGGGTTCAAATCCCGGACGAGCCCCCAACACTCGCATGCCTTCCCAGTCTACGGAGGGGTAACAAGGGAATTCATGGAGGAAAAAAAGCTCCCCTCTCAGCATTACAAAAAAACACATTCCAAATTAAAGTGTATTTGGTATATTCAAAATACAAAAAGGGAAACTTCAAATAGACTTCAGGAGGGGACCAGGACAAAATAACAAACAAAAGTTCATACCTAACTCATACCTAACTCCCTCTCTAACCAAAGACAGGAGAAAACATTAACCAAAATGGCATCCACCTTCCTACTGCTTCCAAAATAACAATCAAATTGTACACTGTTTCAAATTTAAATCCCTCAAGTGTCAGTAACTTAACAAAACTGAGTAACCAAAGTCTTCAGTGAACTGTACAACAAGATTGACAAACAATGCCACACTTGCTAACTCGTCTCCGCAGCATGGAGACAAAAGGCTTCAAACTTTGTTTACTCGCTAGCTTCATCCACAAGCAGCCAATCCAAGAAAACCTGCAGTGGATTGTAACTAGAGTCAGCTAGTCTTCATTGTGGAATGTTTTTGCCCGCCTTAAAGTAAAACTCAAAACTAAAGTAAAACTTTGCAAAACTCAAAGTAAAAAAAATACCACCTTTGCCGGAAGTTTTATCGATAGGCAATCATAAGGTCGAATTGCTATTTTATCAGAAAAACAAACCAGACATGAGAGTTAGCAGATTTACGTCTGTTGACTTGAACCTGAAAAATGGTGTATCGATCATTTGTAGGTCTTTGCGAACGGTCTATTACGACCTGGGATGTAACATGTTTGTATGCTAGCAAATGGATTGTTTACACCAGTCTTAAATGCACGAGGTAAACCTGTAGCCAATGTTCACAGAGTTTCCGGATTCTCTGAAAACTCGGGAGCAGTTGGTCGAGTTCCTGACTGTTGTGATTTTCACAGCTTCAGCACAACACGCTGCAGTCAACTTTGGACAGGTGCGTTTACACACTTTTCAGGATGAATATGAACTACCTATAGACTGATATCTGTGTGTCTGTCCTGGGTTCCAGTGTGACTGGTTCTCCTGGATCCCAAACAGCCCTTCCACCATGCGGAAGCCCCCTCCCGCTCAGAAGGGCCAGGTGGATATGAAGTACATCATGGAGAGTCTGCCGGACCGCGGACGTTCCTCTTGGCATCTCGGAGCAATTTGGGCCCTCAGTCAATTCCAGGACAACGAGGTTTGATGACTGATTCTTCAGAACTAGTTTGTATAAACTTGCTTCCTACAAATTTGTTGTGTTTTGATTGTGTGCAAATCTTCTCCAGCTGTTTTTAGGCGAGTATCCAGATATGTACTTCACTGAACAACCGGTCATGGAAGCCGCTAAGAATTTCCACAAGAAATTAGCTGAAGTGACCAACATCATCAAGAGCCGAAATGAGAATTTGAAAGTGCCCTATCGGTATCTGTCTCCGGACCGAATCCCCAACAGTGTGGCCATCTGAGAGAACATCGCTGGGGAAATTAGCAAGAGCCATTTCAAGGTTTTGTAGAGTCTCAGGATGAAGTTGTGAAGCAGTGTTTTGTTTTTCCTTGACTTGTGCTTTGGTATAACACTTGCTGAATGTGTACTGGTCAGATGAAACATGCGCAATTAAGATTATTCAATAAACCAATTCACCATCACTTTGGCTCTTTTCTGGCTTTCTCAGTCAAACTCTCTGGCTGATAGTAGACTTGTTAATACAGTTAACAGAAAAGGAACAACAACAATCTGTTAACCCATTAATTATGGGGTCTCTTTTTGGTCTGTTTAGCTGAGTAATTCATGGAACAAACAAAAATTGAACACATTACACATACTTGATATTTAATCTTATTAGATTAGTCAATTGCATTTGATTTTACTTTCAATAAAAAGTGCATATTTACTTTGCATGTTTTGCCTGAGTTTGCTGAATTTACATTGTTCTGACCAGCATGTTTTTTTTTTTATTCTCATGTCCCCATGAGTATACAGATTTTAAATATAAATGAGTCTATTCTCAGAGTTCGCTCATTCTAGTACTGCTGGCACCCGTGCATGAAGTGGGGGGAAAAAGGTGCCGGTACTCTCTTGCATTGGCAAATCATGACATTTGAAATTTCTACAGTGAAAAACAAAACTTGGAAATATTGCTGGTATACAACAATTTTATTATTTATCAACATATATGTATTTAAACAAGTCGTGTGCGTGCATTTCTTTACAAAGAAACAATCTCTTTTAGAAGTTGGTCATCGATAAACTTGATTCTTGAAGTTTACATTTACATTTACATTTAGTCATTTAGCAGACGCTTTTATCCAAAGCGACTTACATCTGAGGACTAACCAAACGAGTCATCGTGAAGAGACAATAGCAACCCAAGAAGTGCTCAAAATACAAAGTTCAAACATTGCTCAGAGTAGCATAAACCAGACAAGTGAGGATTTAAAGTGTTTTTTTTTTTTTTTTTTAAAGTTTAAGTTCACTTTAAGTTAAGTTTGTTTAGATGGGAGGTATACAACAATTGCATGTAAATGGTAAACAACCAAGAAAACAGCTCTGATATCTTTTCAGTCATACTTCGATATGTTTACAAGACAGCGAACATTAAAAAGTACACTCGGGTTTGATTTGGGCATGTAGGCTACCTGTCTGTGTAGGCTATTACATAAACTAAAAGAAAAGCTTATATTCTGACTAGTTTGCTCGTTTTATTTATTTATAAAACATATAGTTTTACCCAAACTGAATAAGACGTTTAAATGGCTAAATCTTGTATAAGCATTTTTGAGTCTTCATTTTCTTTTCTGACATAGCCTACTCCAGTTCTTTTTAAAACACACTAGACATGCAAATTATGTGCATTTTGGGCACTTTTTGTGTGAAATCATATTTATTTTCTCCATCAAAAGTGTGCTTTCACTTTAAATGAGCGTGAGCACAACAAAAATAGACTCGGTGCCGAACCCCCGCTTCACTGCTGCTCACGCGACGCTCCTCCTCGCGGTGTGAATACACTCATTGATTAACATGCAAGCCGGAAAAAATACGCGCTGCTCACGCTTGCGGTGGCCGCGATCAGCTCCGGTAGCCGTTTCGCAGCCGTAACGCACCACAGATGTGTGCAGTGTAAATAAGGGGTTAAACGGCCGTCACGCTTTTTCTGTCAATGGTATAGAGTACCGGCTACATGCGAGAAGTAGTGGTACGCAAGAAAAAGTGCAGGTAGGCTTAAGAGTAAAATGTAGAAGTACTGCGTACTGGTGAGTACCGCCCCACTTCGAGCACTGACTGGCACACTTAGGTAAATGGTTTTTATTTTTTGGAAGGGAAAAGTTCAGTCTTGGAGGAATAGTTATTCATCTGACAATTTCCTCAGTGCACAAGTGTAACGGGTCTCTCACTGGGTTGGCCTAGTTCATCATAGCTTATCTTAGAAACAGGTTTCCGCTTCTTTTTAGGACAATGCTCCATGGATTCTGCCTCCAAGTCTGATGTATTTCCAGAGCTATTTTTTCCTCCTGAAATTTCTGAAAATGGTCTACAATTGGGTGCATATTCTCTCTGCAATCCTCATTTTCATGTTTCCTCCACTTCCTCTCCTCCAGAATGTTGAGCTTCACTCTCTGTCTGGGCAGTTACTTCATCCCCTTTAACTTCAATCTTGTGCTGGAGATCAGGATTTAACTGTGTCCATTGTCTAGACCAGTCTGGAAAATGGTACCCATATTTTTCCTCTTCACTTCCTGAGGAATTATCAGCGGTTTTTAGGAGTTTCCAAAGCTCTATCCTCTCTCAATGTTTCTTTGTGCTCTTTTGCTGCTCTAGACCTGGTTACTGGCCTATGAGGAACTTATTGTCTTCTAACAAGTTTTGGCATCCTCACAGATTCTCCCGTGTATCGCCCTGACTCGTCCTGGTCCTTTCTCAGGTTTGAGTTTGTACACCGGTAAATTGTCAAGTTTTAAAGAAAGTACGGGGCTGAATTCCACTTATACTTCAGTTTGTGCTTTCCAGTGAAGCTGGGATTTTAAAATAAGCAAACAGTCTCTAGACCTTAGTTTTTGATATTTCACCTCTTGATCATAGAGGCGTCCGTTTCTCTGATTCTTCAGTGCGGATTCAGAAGCTAGTCGGTAGGCTTTTTTAAAGATCTGTCTTCAGGTTTTGGACATACCTCTGGTATGTCTGTCCTTCTCCTTCTGAAGTACCAAAGCACACATCAACTGGCAAGCAGGCTTTTCTTCCCAATAAAGGAAAGTTAGGTAAGTACCCTGTAGCCTCATTTTTAGTACAATTGTATGCATGTACTAAATTTCTGATGTGCTGGCTCCATTTGTGCTTTTCTGCCACATCCAAAGTACCATGCATGAAGAGTAGTGTCCAATAAATTGTCCTGGTTGTTGGTCTCCCTGAGGGTGTTAAGGTGTTGACCTTGATTTCTTGTCCTTGACTTTTTTTTAATCCCTAACATTTCCCGAGTTTCTCCCATGATCTGAATGGTTATGGGCTGATGTCCGTAATACATAAATAACTTTTCCCAGAGAATCTTTGCAACTGTCACTGCTTTCTGATTATCAGCCGGGTAGGCTTGGGCATAGCGTGTAAAGTGTTCAGTGACGACCAGGACATTAGCAACACCTTTGGAATCTGGCTCTATCAACAGGAAATCAATACATATTAGTTCCATTGGCCCACACTACTAGTAATGTTTCTCAGAGGAGCTTGTTTCTGAGGCATCGAACGATGAGCATCCAGTATCATTGCATAGGAATGCGACTGAGAGCCTCTCGGCTGGTTGAGGACCGAGCCGCAGTGTGTCTTTTTCTCTCACCTTGTCTGTCCTTACCCCCAGGTGGGAGTAAAGTAGAGTGCAGTCTAGTGAGCAACACCATTAGCGCAGACAATATGGCCCACATATTTGAACTGTGACATACAGAGCTGGCACTTATACAGAGATTTTCAAACCATATTCCTCCAAATGGTCTAAGATTTTTAGAAGCCTCTGTTTGTGTTTTTTTTCTAGAGTGGACCCAAAGACAATAATATCATCAAGGTACACTATCATCCTTTCAAACTCATAGAACCCTAAAGGACATATGAAAGGAAGTCTTCTCCTCGGCCATGGCTATTTGGTATTAGCCGTTCTGAAGGTCTGAAACTGAAAACACTTGCTTCCTGCAAGACAGTCCAACACATCATCTATGTGTAGTGTACTGATCTGGAAGTTTTCTGCTGTTTAAAGCCCAATAATCAATATTCACCAATTGCTCCACTCTTTTTACGAACAAGCATGAGGACTTTGGGATTTAAAAAAAAAAAATCCCTGCAGCTAACAGTTCGTTGAGGAGCCATCTTTGGAAAACAGTCTCGACCAGTCGAACCACGAACGCAGAGCCAAGTGCGCTGGTGAGATGTGAACGACCCAAAAGTTGTGATAAGGTGAGCGAACAGTATTTATTTTGCGTTCAGTGCTTCTCTTATGCGCTCAGTGCTTTCTTCCGGAAACAACGGACCATATGAGATTCCAAGACAGTTCAGCGCACTTGGCTCGGCATTCATGGTTCGACTGGTCGAGACTGTTTTCCAAAGATGGCTCCTGCCTGTATACGCGAAGTGGACTGTCTTTATAAAATATCTTCTTATTAAACTGTCTGTACACTTACAATGTTCTCAATGCTTCAGTTTGCAGGTAGGGACCCTCGTTAAGCTACCGTGTTAGTGTTGGGCTATTTTGAGCCTTGTTAGTGGTATTAACTAGCGATTTTTATTTTCATCACTCTATGCCCCATAAACTAGTGTTATAAGCTAAAACGTTTTTAGAGATAAAACTCTTTACATTCGATTATCATGAAAACAAATCTCAGAGAACGGTTGACCAAAGGTTCATTTTGCGCCTAGTTGTCCTTTAACGTCCTTTGCCAGACCTAAATCCCATTCTTTCTGAGAAAATACATTACCTCTCTTAAATAGTTTCTGGTGAAGTTGATCTTCCCAATCTTATGGAATGGTGAAATCAAACAGCTTTGGATCAATGCTCTTGGATTTTGTTGGGGTATCAGATGCTACAGTCACTATATCTGTAGGAAAACATAAGCTACGACTGTTCCAGCTGGGTTGGTTACAGCTTTGCACATCTCAGTCTTAATCAGCACTTTTAATTTGCTCTCCTCTACAGCAGAAGAGGGCAGTACAACTGGAAAAATGAACAGTCCTGCAGGCAGCATATCATCTGAAATGGGTTTCTACATTGAAAACGTCCTTCTCCAGTAGTTTTTGTGACTCCACTGTACATACAGCACACATTTCTCAAAGTTGATGCTTGTATCATACCATCAAGCAGACACAGGTACTTTAGAAGCTCCTTCTCCAACTTTTGTCCACAGCTCTCGAATCTCAGCTGTCAATTCTCTCAGAACAGCCAAACTACTGTTTCTCTTGTGGCAGGGGAACAGGCTTTACAGTGACACAGCTTTGCGTTCTTCTGCCTCGATTATCTCATTAAGGAGAGTAAGAAAAGTAGGTGGATTTTCTCGTCTCTTTCAATCTCAGCTGAAGGAAAAGTGAGTCAGATTCAATAGCTCCATGAATTAGCTGCTTGACTCTTTGTTTCGTCCAGATTCTTCCAGGGTAACCCACCTTTTTGTGCTACTTTGGTCAGAGATTTCTCTGAGCTTCACCAGGATTCTGTCTCAATAATCTGAAAGCAAAATATAAGTTTTCTCCTGATTCAGGAGTTCAAAAGCTACCTCCAAAGCCTCAATGTCTTTGTGCTAATGCTCCTAAATGATGAAATT
This sequence comes from Rhinichthys klamathensis goyatoka, assembly GCF_029890125.1. Classification (NCBI taxonomy): domain Eukaryota; kingdom Metazoa; phylum Chordata; class Actinopteri; order Cypriniformes; family Leuciscidae; genus Rhinichthys; species Rhinichthys klamathensis. The sequence continues at coordinate 624,172 of NW_026607114.1, read as the reverse complement.
CACTACGTAATCACTTCGTAATATCTCATCAGTGGCTACCTTCATGACTCAGATAAAAAATATCTATTTAACATGTGTTTTGGATAATGTGGCTATATGTGTCCTTATGAGTTTGCAATGTGTGTAAATGTACAATGTAAAGCGACCTTGAGCTACAGAAAGGAGCTATATAAATAAAACTATTTCTTCTTCAAGATACTGAAGGGAATTACACAATTATTCTTTCGTCAGGGACCCGATTTTGCATAAAGTCACACGCCTGCCGAGTTATGTGGATCTCACAGACTCAAATTAGCCAGTTCAGGGTTAGCCATATACTATTACTCTCATTTAACTGTGAGTGTCAAAGACTTTAGTTTCCTTGCAAAAAGTGAGAAATCAGTCTCTATATCTATCTATAAATTACAGGAATGTCTGTCTGTTATTCACATATCTCTCGAACCGTTAGTCCGATGGATTTCAAACTTGACAGGTGTCTTGCTACGGGCACGAGTAAGTGCAGTGCCAAGTTTGAGGTTGTTTGGATTAGAAATGCAAAAGATATTGTTAAATATATTTTGGAAAGAAACACTTAGAAGGTTGTGGTTTAAAAATAAACATTCTCACAAAAAAACACTGTCAGCTACACTGTTTACTTCTGAATATTATATTTTATTCACGGCCATCATTTGTGGTAGCCTATTCACAAACTGTTTGCTCAAGCATGAATCATGAAGTTCAATTTGCCATATTTATTGTATGTCATTATGTCAGTATCAGTATTTGCTTTCTGCTATGCACAAATAAAAATGTCACTGAACTTTTGCTGTTTAATTGAAACAATGAGCACTCAAACACACCAAACCAACAATTACTAAAACACACACAAAAACTGATTGTGCATGGGCACTTTGCACTAGTACTGTTAAAGATAATTGTTGTTTAAAGTTTCTCCAAACCGCAGTGCTGTAACCCCACTTTTCCCTACTAAAGCTTCCACAAATTTTGCTAAAATTTCACAAATGGTCGCTGTTTTGAAGTTACACACACACACACACACACACACACACACACACACACACACACAGTCACAGAGTTTGCTGATAATCACATCTCAATTAATATACATACAAATCGACTGCAGATTTGTTTTTATTTTGTGTAGACATTAATTTCTTGAATGTATAATTTTTCATGCAGACTAGCATTTTTTACGTCATGTTGTGAAAGAGCCCAGTTATGTTTTTCTTTGACTTTTCTCTTTATATTGGATAAAATTGTTGCAAACACGGTTTACTCATTTCCCCAGCGACGTTCTCTCAGATGGCCACACTGTTGGGGATTCGGTCTGGAGACAGATACCGATAGGGCACTTTCAAATTCTCATTACGGCTCTTGATGATGTTGGTCACTTCAGCTAATTTCTTATGGAAAGTCTTAGCGGCTTCCATGACCGGTTGTTCAGTGAAGTACATATCTGGATACTCGCCTAAAAACAGCTGGAGAAGATTTGCACACAATCAAAACAACACATCAACAAATTTGTAGGAAGCAAGTTTATACAAACTAGTTCTGAAGAATCAGTCATCAAACCTCGTTGTCCTGGAATTGACTGAGAGCCCAAATTGCCCCTAGATGCCAAGAGGAACGTCCGCGGTCCGGCAGACTCTCCATGATGTACTTCATATCCACCTGGCCCTTCTGAGCGGGAGGGGGCTTCCGCATGGTGGAAGGGCTGTTTGGGATCCAGGAGAACCAGTCACACTGGAACCCAGGACAGACACACAGATATCAGCCTATAGATGGTTCATATTCATCCTGAAAAGTGTGTAACTCACCTGTCCAAAGTTGACTGCAGCGTGTTGTGCTGAAGCTGTGAAAATCACAACAGTCAGGAACTCGACCAACTGCTCCCGAGTTTTCAGGGAATCCGGAAACTCTGTGAACATTGGCTACAGGTTTACCTCGTGCATTTAAGACTGGTGTAAACAATCCATTTGCTAGCATACAAACACTTGTTACATCCCAGGGTGCAATTGACCCTTGGAAAAGACCTACAATGGTCAATATCCACCAATTTTCTAGTTCAAGTCCACCGACGTTAATCTGCTAACTCTCTGGTTTGGTTTGTTTTCCTGATAAAATGACAATTCAACATTGATTGATTAGATCACTGAAACTCTTAAGGAGGGATTTAAGTTGAAACTGTTCACAATTTATTTGTTCTTTATTTGGACACAGAAATTCTAAAATGTTTTGAAACTTATGACGTAACAAAGCCTTGTTTACTAAAACCACGTGAATTAGGCAGTTTGATACGTGCTTCAAATCACTGGTTTAAATTGTGTTTAAATTGTATTTTTGAAAGTTTAGAAAGTACTCCCCTCAAAGTCAGAACTTTTATTTTTGTTATTTTGGCCCGGTCTCCTCCTGAAGTCTATTCGAAGCTTTTTTTTGGTGGAGTGCTGGGACAAGAGAGGAGAGCTCTTGATTGCCTAATAAGGTATTTTTCAGTTTATTATTTTCTTTTTGTTCATCAATTCCCTCCCTAGACTGGGAAGGCATGCAAGTATTGGGGGCTCGTCCAGGATTTGAACCCGGGACTTCAGGGTCATTGAGCAGGTAACACATTCACATTTTTATTTAAATGATCCTGTACTCACCACAATTCTTCGCACAATTCTTCATACTAGAGAAGCAAACATCCTGAACAAATGCTTGAATCTCCTTGTCTTCTTGAACTGTCTCATCACTGCCATAGCAGATCTTCACCACATCAGAAACAAAACTGGAGGAAGATCAGGTTAAAGTCCCCATGAATTCAAAATTGACCATACTTACTTTGTTTGCCTAAATTGATCGTTTTGTGGTGAACAATTCATCCATGCAAGTCAATCCACACAAAAAAATTTTTTGGCTTCGTAATCTTTAATCAAAATCTGAAATTTCCCCTCCCCTCTGCGTTGGAGGACCTTGCCTGATGACGTAGGTTTCACGGTTTGGGCGTCTTCTTAACATCCATAATCACGCCCCTCCAACTGACAGTAGACAGGCTGAATGAAAACACCTACTTTTCTAGATCCAATCAGGTGCTAGTTGGGAAAAAAGCCACGCCCACCATTTTGCCTCATTTAGTATTCCGTTTCTCTCGGAAATACGTCACAACACTGGAGAAAAGTCGTTTGCAACTTCCGGTTCACATGGACTTTAAATGATGAATCAGCAAATGTAAAAATACATCTTGGTGTCAAATGCTTTACAAATTTGTTCTTTGTTTTCCATTCTCACTATTAGCATTGAACTAGGGATGTAATGTTTTCGGTAAAAAAAAGAGAACTGAACCAATCCGCAGTTCGGTACGTACGCATTTTGTATTTAATCTCAAATCTGACGATGCGTCAGTTCTCTTTCATGTCTTGCACTTGAACGGACAAATTCACAAAAAATTGTCAAAATGCCCATCTTAGTGAGTATCCCAGTAAACATAGTCGTTTATGTCTTAAGTACAGTATCAGTACACTGGATCCATACATTATGATGTAAAGTGACAGCAGCCTAATATTTCTATGTTTTTACTATTAATCAAACGAGAAAAAGGGGGGAAAACCCCCACACTGCTCCTGGCTGATTCACTTTTGTAACTTTAATAAGGATTCATCTATATTTAAAGTATGATTATTTGTTCTTATTTTATTACCGACTGTTTGTCTTTAATGTTTGAAATTTATATTAGTTAGGCTAGTAGTATTTGCTGTGGTATCAAAACTGGAATAGAGAATTGTGAAATTTCACTGGTATATTTAAAATGTCATTACCTTTTATTACAATACACGCACATACCAAACTGTGACCCTAAAACCGAACCGTGAGTAATTCTAACTGTTCCACCCCTAATTTAAAAATCTGTAAATTTGTGTATTTTATCAACTACCATTTCACTGCCTCCCAGACCATCATGCCATCATCTCTGTAGTAGTAGTTGGGCAGATCTTCCACTCCTCGAGCTTTTATGGACTCAGGGAAGCACAGGGTCTTATACACTCACCGGCCACTTTATTAGGTACCCCATGCTAGTAACGGGTTGGACCCCCTTTTGCCTTCAGAACTGCCTCAATTCTTCGTGGCATAGATTCAACAAGGTGCTGGAAGCATTCCTCAGGGAGTTTGGTCCATATTGACATGATGGCATCACACAGTTGCCGCAGATTTGTCGGCTGCACATCCATGATGCGAATCTCCCGTTCCACCACATCCCAAAGATGCTCTATTGGGTTGAGATCTGGTGACTGTGGAGGCCATTTTAGTACAGTGAACTCATTGTCATGTTCAAGAAACCAATTTGAAATGATTAGAGCTTTGTGACATGGTGGAAGTAGCCATCAGAGGATGGGTACATGGTGGCCATAAAGGGATGGACATGGTCAGAAACAATGCTCAGGTAGGCCGTGGCATTTAAACGATGCCCAATTGGCACTAAGGGGCCTAAAGTGTGCCAGGAAAACATCCCCCACACCATTACACCACCACCACCAGCCTGCACAGTGGTAACAAGGCATGATGGTTCCATGTTCTCATTCTGTTTACGCCAAATTCTGACTCTAACATCTGAATGTCTCAACAGAAATCGAGACTCATCAGACCAGGCAACATTTTTCCAGTCTTCAACTGTTCAATTTTGGTGAGCTCTTGCAAATTGTAGCCTCTTTTTCCTATTTGTAGTGGAGATGAGTGGTACCCGGTGGAGTCTTCTGCTGTTGTAGCCCATCCGCCTCAAGGTTGTGCGTGTTGTGGCTTCACAAATGCTTTGCTGCATACCTCGGTTGTAACGAGTGGTTATTTCAGTCACTGTTGCCCTTCTATCAGCTCGAACCAGTCTGGCCATTCTCCTCTGACCTCTGGCATCAACAAGGCATTTCCGCCCACAGAACTGCCGCTCACTGGATGTTTTTTCTTTTTCGGACCATTCTCTGTAAACCCTAGAGATGGTTGTGCGTGAAAATCCCAGTAGATTAGCAGTTTCTGAAATACTCAGACCAGCCCTTCTGGCACCAACAATCATGCCACGTTCAAAGTCACTCAAATCACCTTTCTTCCCCATACTGATGCTCGGTTTGAACTGCAGGAGATTGTCTTGACCATGTCTACATGCCTAAATGCACTGAGTTGCCGCCATGTGATTGGCTGCTTAGAAATTAAGTGTTAACGAGCAGTTGGACAGGTGTACCTAATAAAGTGGCCGGTGAGTGTAGGTTAAAGTCTTCATGGCCTTTTGAATCACTTCCACAATTGCAGTTCCACCAGTAGCATTAGCCTTTGAAACACAAGGGCACTAGTGAATCTTTGAGTCTGACTACAATTTTGTAAATTCTTCTTTAGAGAAGAGCAGTGAAGTCTACAAAACAGAAGCCAGAGCCTACAGCTAGATGACTGAATATCAAGTCAAAGACTGTATGCCTCTTCAGACCTCAAAGTCATGTGAAAGAACCAGGAATAAACATGAAAAGAAAAACTATGGTTCCTTAAAGGGAATTCTGTATACAGGGTTAAAGATACCTTATCAAAGATCCCATCTTACAGATGAGTTTTTCACGAGCCGCAGTGTTGATGGCAATGGTGAAACGGACATGAGGTATCAGTAACTGTAAGGAGAAAATAAAGGCTGCAATGACTGGCTGAAAGACACTTCAATAAAGCAACAAGCCACTCTTGGTCATGCGTTTTTGTGTTTGTAAACCAAAATCTCCCTTAGCCGTATGTGGTAAAATCACTAACACTTCCTTAAGTGCCTTTCATACCAAAAGCAATATGATAAAGGACACTAATGTTCAATAAGTACTTAGAATTATTAACAATTATAGTAAGAAGAATAAACAAATCTTGAAAAAACAAACAAGCTATAAGCTCTTTACAGTTGCCAAGCAATTTGGCGCATTAATACAGAATAAGCAGTCACAGGTGTACTGTTAGTCATTTTACAACAGCAAAATTCGGACACACTTCGTCCAATAAGAATTAGTAATTCTGAAAAAGGAAAATGTGAGTTTCATGTCATACTCTTGTGATACTTTGTCAGTTCCCTTTCGAAGTAGAACTTCGACACTGTGTCATGGAGTTAACGCTATCAGTGTCACCGGTGTCTGAAGCACGTGTGACAAACACACCAATTTCATTAGCCTATAACAGTCCATGATGTCACAACTAGAGCACCCGTGAGTATAAAAGGGGCGTCTGTAATATGCTTTTTTGTCTTCAGGAGCCATTTTGTTTGTTTAGGGCTAAAAGGCAATCAAAAGTGAAGTCCAGCTGCAAATGTTTCAGAAAGTGTGTGCCTCCGTGTCCAAGATATTTGACACCTGAGGACACACATAATACATGATGATGCCCCCTGTTGAAGAGACATTGGCCAGCTATCTCTTGCAGGGCAAAACTTCTTCTCTGAAGGCTTCGGTCTTGCCATCCAAGCCACTCCAGACCATCTCACGCTTGATAGGCAAGGTGTATGCTTTGCACACAATGGCTGTGTTGCAAGCATACCAGGTCGATCTGCTGAGAGATCTGGGGCCTCATGTATCAACACTGCGTACGCACAAAACAGGCCCTGAAAGAGGCGTACGCCACTTCCGACGCATAAGTAGTGATTTATAAAAACAAACTTGACGGAAAAATGTGCGCACCTGCACGCAAACTCTGACCCATGCGTACGAACGTTTTGGAGACGGAGCAGTTTGGCGACACCGATGGTGAGCTGGAGTTAAATGTCTTTTTGCTCACTTTTAGACAGAAAATCTAAAGAAAATTATAGATAGGCTATACAGAAAGATAATAGGCTACAAATATAATTTCACTCACCAAGCATATCACTTGAGGAAAATATTCATCCCTTCTTAAATGTCCGCGCCAGCCTGCGCGTTGTGCCGTTTAGTGAAACTAACGCCTATCTAACGACAGAGTCCTAATCATAAAAACAGTGCATGTTCACAATAACAGTTTAAATAAATAAAAGAATGATTTAAACTGTTTTACTTCTGATATAAACATTTAGATTAAATATGCCATTGTCATTGATGGAGTTAAACACTTAAACATGAAATCATTACTGAGAAGTTACAACATTTTTTATATTCAATAAATATAAATATTTGTTGTGGATGCAATGCTTTTGAACACTTTTCCTCTGGCATGCTGTCTGTGTTTTAATGTTTTAACTAAAGAGATAATTGCTTATAGCAGATTGTCTGAGAAAATAGTTTCGTGCAAATAATGCACAACAGTATATCTGTTTCCATTCAAAATATAAATCAATAAAAAATACTATTTGGTCAGTGGAAAAGATTGTGAAAACTTTCTCTGAAATGTATTTTACACTATTTGATTTATTTATTCAAAAACAAGGCTAATGTGACGGCACATCCGTATTAGGCTATTTCATATTTTCCTAATGTCTATACCGTTAAACATGTTATCACGTGGATGAATAATCATATGCAAATGATATGCAGATGAGGATATGCATAGTAAAACTAGGCGTTGTAAGCTCCATATATGGTTATTTCGGGGAGGAGACGCGTGTGCGCACATTCTTCCGCTGACTGAGATTTATCGGGATTTATAAAGTGAATTCTGCGCAGGTTCTGGCGTACGCACGGTTTTATAAATCTGAATATTTTTTTGCGTACGCCATTTTTGGCTTTCGGGCGCACGTACACTTTTAGTAAGGATCCTACGCACAGTTTTATAAATGAGGCCCCTGGACCAGGGGCGGGGTTTGTCCTCATAAGCCGGAGCTGAATTGCATTGCACCACAAATCTGGCCTTTCGTGCCAAAAAAGTGACAGTTCAAATCTCTGCCTAAAACTTCAGACACTTCTGGTCCATTGAAAGTCAGTTGTAGGCCAGAAGGAGACTGTGCGCACTTGTGCTCCTCCTCTGAGTAGGAGGATACGTGACGTCAGAAGGAAGAGGCACAACCTTAGGGAGCCGAGGAGGTATAAACATCTACCTCTGAGGAAGGTGTCCATCAGGCTTCAAAGCTGGACTGATTATGCTTATGGTGTGTCGCATATATCCACAACCCTCCTTCGGATATGTTTGGTATAATGGTTAATGGTTAAGCATTTTTGACCCTCTCTTATGTTATCCCTCCCCAACTACTGTTGGGTATGGAAATAGGGAATAACTCCAGATCTCAGTTTTTCTTAATAGAGTTGGATCGCTCCCCTGTAGCCTCCTTTGGTTTAGAGTATGGTGTATGAGAGTAATTGGCAACTACAGACTGCCTTTCTCTTGTCTGGAACATATGTCCCCTTTGGTTGGCCTTAAGGGTTGATGCTAGACAAGTGGAGTTGTGTAGGGCCTAGATTCCCTCTACTTTTTTACCTCCCTCCCCACTACAGTTGGTTTTCAAGTAGGGATGTCGCTCCCCTTTGCTGGGTGCTCTACTTGGACCTGGTTAGACAATGCTAACAAGTAGAGGAAGTCTACCTACGGGTTGTCCCTCTTTGTTATCTGTCGCATTCTATGGTCTTGTGCTGGAAAAAAAGATTGAGTGCATACCAGGTCTTAGGTAGGGATGTAACGATATTGACGATATCGCGCTATCGCGGTGGTAAACGTGTCTCGATATCGTCGTGGTTGGGTTACAATATTAAAAGGACAGGTGTCCGTCACAAAGCAAGAGGAATAAACACAGTCCCGCGGATCACAAACTTCCAAGATGCCGTCTGCAAGTGTGTTTATTGTCTGCAACAAATCGCAGAAATCAAGGGAGAAGAGAAATGTAGATGAACTGCTGCGCTTGTGACAGGGCGCATGTTTACCTGAACGAGCAGAGAGAGAGCGAGAGAGCGAGCCCCGGTCGCGCGCGCGCACTCTCTCTCTCTCTCTCTTCGGAGCCAAGCAAGCGAAAGGCTCAAAAGGTCTCAAAACTAAGCGCTGTATTGCTCTCTCTCCCTCGCAGGCTCGCACATATTAATCAAAATAAATCGACAAGATGTTTTTTTTTTCCTGACGTACATGAACGCTAAACAAGTGATATGTTGATGTGCATTTTAGCATTGCTAATATTCCTGTGTTTTCGTCTCGTTCGGGATCCGTTTGAAGCTGAATGCATCACCTGAAAAGCTGGCACGTAACGTTACGTGTCAGTGTCAAATAATGTACACATAATGAATGGCGACTGTAGAAAGTAAAAGCTGAATCCCGGACATTTTGGGTGATCTCGAAATGTGGGCCTGATTGTGCAAATCAGCAATGTAACGTTAGGATAGCCTAGCGTAGCAAACTAGCGATTTTTAAAAACGTTAAAAACATTTCAATAAACAACATAGTTGCAAATATATATGTACATAACTGTGTAGAGCACAAAACAAGACTGTCATAATTTTTTAATCAATCATTTAAGCCAAAAATACTTACATTTATGGGACTCTCTGGATGATATGCCTGCCATTGTTGCCGGTTGCGCAGTGCATTCTGGGTACCCCTTGGTTTCAAGTAAGCTCGCGAAAATCTTGGTTTTAAGGGGTGTCTTCCCCTTCCCCTTAGCCCTATTATTTAGATTATCATCGCAAACACTATCGTGAGCTATTTAACAATACCGTGAGCTTTTCCACAATATCGCAATAAATATCGTACCGTGAGGTCAATATCGAAATTGTATCGTACCGTGAGATTTTGATATCGTTACATCCCTAGTCTTAGGTAGAGTATTTTTATTTAGGTAGGGTTGAGCTGCTCCCCCCAGTTATATTGGGGTATTTAAGTAGAGCCCAAGCACTCTGGGAATTAGTTGAGTGAATGGAATCTTTAGAGCTGAAGCTCTACTCTACTCTGCGGTCTCTCTAGGGGTTGAGTTTTGATGGCGAGAGTCTTTGGTAATTACATTATGCCGCTCTCATGTTTGCATCCCTACTGATCAGGTTGAGGATTGCTTTCTCCCACTGGAAGTAGTGGTAATATCAAGGGTTGTAGAACACTGCCATTGGCAAGTTAATCCCTAAAAAGAGCTTTGTCAAGGTGCAAAAAATGGGAACGTCTAGGTTGCGTATGCAATCCAGTTCCCTGCACGTTTCCTTCAGATAAAAGTGTTGATGAAATCTATTACAGATGCCCTTTTATTCTCACAGACGCTCCAGTTGTGACATCATGGATTGTCGTTGGCCAAAGGAATTGCCGTGTTTGTCACATGTGCTTCAGACACCGGTCACGCTGATGGCGCTCACCATAGCATCAACTTGCAGAACCTGCACCCCTTTATCTATACTCAATATCCACCAAACCGGCTTCTTTTCTTTGGCATTCCCTGAATCTGAACAACTACATGGCAGTGAAAGCATAAAGGATGGCTACCTTGTATACCGGATGGACTGCAGCGAGCTGTCTGTACATGGCAATGGCAAAAACCTCAGATGTCAGATGTGTCCTGAGAAGGTGTGTGACCAGCTGGTGTACATTAAAGTCGGAGGATTTCACCCACATCTTGGCTAGCATCCAGTCGTGGTGATTATCGCTTGGGAGAAAGACAGTGTTCGCCTCCCCAGCAGGGGTCTGACGACTGAGCTGTTTCAGATCAAGTAAATGAACAGAATATTTGGTAAAAACTCAAAAATAAATAAATCAAAATTAAGTTCAAGTGTTCACTAACTTCTTAAGTAATATTTTACTAAATTATTTCTACAGGCACCTGAATAGCGATCGGCATGATTTCATTCTGGCTGTTCTTGTACAGCAGGCAGAAGGGAGCAGCCAAATACTGCTGGGTATTCGGGTCTGTGGCATTGGCTCGCACTCCCTCCAGTATCGCATAGTCTGCGATGTAGATGTTCCCTGCCTGTAATAGAGAGGCATTTAGTGTTGGAGCCATAGAGTGACACTGGAGAAATTTCATTTCATTATTATTATTATTCAATCACATCCAGAATTGACAAATGCAACAGCATTGTTTATGGCACAGTTTTCAGTGTGTAGCCTATGGTTTGTAGTGGGAGTGTGTTCACTACTCACTAAAGATGTGACGAGATTTCTCGTCGAGTGAAAAGCTGTCTCGCGATACCGCCATCACGGAGTGTGAGGGTGAAATACGCATTGAATATCCCACCGCTACACTCACATTCGGCCTCAACTATCGTTTTGCTGTTTTTATATAAAAAAAAAAAACCATAAACTAATGTAAAAGTCTGCTCTGCTCATCCAGCACGAGTTGCCGTCACACACACACACACAGTGCAGCAGGAATCACAGTTCACTGATCGCGTGACGATGGCGGAGGATTCGTTGCGGAACAGATCACGCGCGCTCCACTCCTATTGGTTGTCACTCCCGAAAGTTGCTCTTCATTTGCAGAAAGTTAAACAGATCTCAACTTTGTCGCGTCGCCAGACACGCCCCATCCGGTCGTGTCAATTATAAAGAGTCTACAGCTACAGTACTTTGGTTATGGTTGCACTTGCACTTATTGTTTGCACTTAATAAGACTAAGAGAAAACTGTTTTTTATTTTTGTTGAATGTTCAATTTGTGGAAAGGAGTTCAGTTAAGAGGTCACACACATCCTCAATCAGATGTTCTGAAAGCTCATAAAGGTACAGTATGGTCCGAAGAGACTCATGTGAAATCATACAGGAGAAAAGCCAGTCAGTAAAAACCTTTTACAGTGGTTGTATATTGTTTTCTTTCAATGCATTTGATAATTTCGGGAAAATACGTATGTCATGACCAAACGTTAGCGATTGGTTATGGCAGATCCAGAGTGACTCTGGGCAGATCCAATAGTTTTAGACTTCAATAGAGTACCCGCCTACAAGGAAGATAACGCTTGTCAATGGAGCGGTGCCAGACTCTATGTACAAATTAAATTAAATTAAATGTACGAGAGTCTGGAGGGACCAGGCTACCATACTTGGCCGTCACGTCACATTCAATTTCACATCATCCAAAATAGACACCAGTACATCCAGAACTCCACTGCACACCTGCTCGCTCACTCCTGTTCCCGTGACCACATCACCCGTCCTCCAGAAGCTTTACTGGCTTCTTGTCCCACAACAGATCCATTTTAAAAATGATCAAAGGGGGTTTGTAGGGGGTCACCTTCAAACCCCCCCATAACCAGGCTCCCTTATACCTCTCTGATCCGCTTCATCGCCCATAGACTCTGCTCCTCGTTATCCTTTTCTGTTTACACCATTCAGTCCCAACCATCAAACCTGTAGCGACTGAGCAATCTCTATAACTGCCTCTCCCTCTCAAACCCGCATCCCAAACCTACAGTATATACGAAATTGTTCTGATGTTTGACACTTTACTCAAGTCATATTTTTAGGATTGCTCTCTAAAAAGTGCTCTAAAAGGTAGGGGTGGAACGGTACATGTATTCGTACCGAAACGGTACGGGCGTCACGGTTCGGTGCACGAATTTACACGGAGAATACACGGTATAAAAATAAATAAAACTCGCGTGCAAATTAATTTAATGTAATGCGGAACTACTGTTAGATACGCGGGTTCTTTAGGGACACATAATCTGTACCATCGGCTTAGCTCTGAACGCGCGTTCACTTCAAACGTTCGCTTTATACGCGCGTCCTATTCGCTTTGGACTAGCGTCGAACTAGACGCGATAGACGCGAATTTAAAGCTCTATTCGCGTTTGCTGTGACCGCATAATGAACAGGCTATGATTACTGTCAAGATTGCAATGCTGGAGTGTGTGTGTTTGTGTGTGAGAGAGAGAGGCGCGGCCGCGATCGAACAGTGGAAACATAAAAAACATACTCCGTCATTTTGTAATACAGATCATTAAGTGTTTACTTATATTTGTGTACACTCGCAATAAAACACAACATTGTGCTTTTGTCACACTGTAAACTCTTGTCAAACTGTAACCTACAACTGTCACCCAACCAAAATCTCTCTCTCTCTCTCTCACACACACACACACACACACACACACACACACACACACACACACACACACACACACACACACACACACACACACACACACACACACTGTTTTAAAAGCAAAACATATTTATCCAACTCCATTTCAAAACAGTCTGTGGGTCCCATCTTTTAGACATTCATCATATCGCATTGGTTTTCATTTCTCGTCCTCGGAGCACTAATCTTACACATTCTACATTGATTAAAAAAGAAAATCGAATGCGTTTTTAATGGTAGTATTATTTTATACAGAAATCAATTATTTATAATTCAGATGAGAATAATGTTACATTGTTAATTAATAATGTTAATTAAAATTAAGGAAAACAAATATATTTATCTGAAATATAGCAAATTAATTTTAAATTAATTCAGGTACAATTACCAAACATATCGCAAGGTCTTTTTGTCTTTTTATTAATTTAATTAATAAACGAATTATATAAAACTATTGTCAGTGCACTACAAATAAACTGGTTCTATGCCTTTATTAATAAAACTTATTTAAAAAATACAATGCCTTCTGCATTTTTGTTTTGCTTTTCCCTCCATTGTACCGAAATCGTACCGAACCGTGATGTCTGAACCGAGGTATGAACCGAACCGTGACTTCTGTGTACCGTTCCACCCCTACTAAAAGGTCTTATAATTATTTTTATTAGTGCTGTAAGTGCCATTTTCTTCTGACCTTTAACTCCTCCTGTAGAGTGAGACCTCTATCCAGGGAGCCTTTCACCATCTCCTGTGTGACTGTGAACTCGTCTGGAAGATTCATGCACTTACTGATCATCACAGGATTGCAGCCGTTTAAGAACTGATAGCCAAACATGAAGTCCTTTTCCCAGATCTGCATCACATATTCTGTCAAAGGGAATAATAAAGTCAGCTGCCAGTGAATTTAGCTGTATGCAAACAATGTGTGTCTTTGGTTGTTTATTTTTGCATTTCAATAATGTGCAAAATGTAGAATTTACCGACAGTGGACAGCTCATTTTTGTAGTAGTTAGAAATTATAATTTTTTTCTCTAAGGCATTTCAAACCTGACACAGGGTTCTTGATTATCGTAAATATTTCTTGAAAATCTGCAATATCTGTCCAAGAGTGCTGGAACAAACTTTTAAGTTTGTTAAGACCAATATTCTCGATCCTGAAAGAGATCATGCCAAAAAAATCAAATAAATAAATACAGCTGAATGCTCATAATCAGATTTTCAATATCTGGTTCAGTTTAAGCTACACGTGTTTCTCCTGATTAAGCAGTCAAACTGTTTCACAGGAAAACAATGACATGCATATTTGTAAGGGATGCATGCAAACGGGTGAACATAAACGGTGTAACCTACGCTTTAATAAAGTTTACATTGAAGTCCACAGCTTTTTCAGCTTCAAACTGAACGTCAATAGGAAGTTCATTGCCCGAGTTGGCATCTATGCTCATGGGGAAACCAGGCTGCCACTCCTTCCACCTTCAAGAAAAGGCAACATTCATCTTTCAGTTATTGGACCAATAATTATATATTTGGTGATGCACAAAGTTTTTCCTCTGGTATAAGTGAAATTACAGTATAAGTGTAAGCATGTAAATGTGAACTGTAAAAATACAAACTGCCAACTGAATCATCTGGAGGAAAATAAAGACAAAATGTACACCAAATGATTGAATATTGTCCAGGATTGTAACTGTGGCCTCAAACCTGAACAGTTGTTGTCTGGATTCCAGTTCCAAGCGTCTCTGCTCTTTTAGCAAACTGGTTTTATCATCCTGAGGCAATCGAGCTAAAGGAACACATAAATAACAGTATTTGTGACATGCTTCATTCAAGACTGGATAGTGCTCAGAGTCGGGATAGGACTCACCCGTGCCATCTCGAAGAACCACTGCATTTTCACTCGCGATCCAGCGATAACAGGGGAAGTCAAAGCGATCTCCAGAGGGTGACGTCACACTGATGCATCTACAGTGCCACTGATCATTGAACACAAAGTTCTTCTTCTCGAGTTTCACCAGCACAATGTCTCCAAGTGTCTCCTTCACATGGACGTCAATGGCCATCACCTTTAACAACAGCTTCTGTTAGACATAACCAGAGGCGGCCTTTGCAATTTTGGTGGCCCGTTTCAAAAACCAGTTGGAGGGTAGACTGAGGGCTGTGATGGATTTTTTTATTAATCATAACTAACATTTATTTTTCTTGCAGGAACAACATTCATGCTTTTGAATCTTAAATATTTCCAAACCCTTTGGTCGAAAACTCGTGACTTTGAGTGTGTGAGTGAATAAATAACCAACAGGGGAGATGAAGCTAGACAGATGTCTAGGTTTGAAAACTTGTAAATCAAGAAAATAGAGTTTACTTCTACAACAGAAGGGTTTGCCTATAAAGAACCAATCAAAATTATGTAATGTATCATGTCATTTTCGCCATGCTCCTATTCTAATCCCACTTTCGCAAGTGGGATTCTCTCTGAATATTGTCTGAGATCCTCCGGCCGTGATTAAACCATATTCAAAGGCATTGTCTGTAGATTCTGTAGATTATTATTTAGTTATTTTATAATTATATTATTATAAGTTAGTTAGTGGAACAAGTTACGTGTTACAGGTTAGACATTAAAGACCTTATTCCCGAGTGATAGTATCAATAGGGGGCGAGACGTCGTTCGACTCTTAGGCGGGGTTGGATTGCGGTCAGGCAACTATAATTCTTGGGCATTTTATTTATGCGGTAAGAATAGCTACGCTTAGGGGTCAACCCGCGCGTTCAGAGGCAACTCAACTGAGTATAATATTGTCAAGGACACTCGGTCAGCCTAAGTCAGGTGCGTAGGGAAAAATCTACCACAGGGCACTTCTGTTGCGAGGGCCGGTGAAAACATAGGCCACTACCGTAACATAACTCAATCACACAGGTTATGTACAGAAATTAAAGAGTATTTAATTGGTGAAGATACGAATCAGGTCAGAAGAATCAAAAATACCACCCCAATTTTCACGGCAGTCAGGATGCACCGGTTTTGCATTTTTTTTACAGTCGCTAGGACACATCTCTCAATACTTGGGTCACTTTTTCTCCACTCTTCACACAGTGAGCACAACAAAAAATAAACTGTGGATCATTTATCATTGTTTTGGCACAAAATGCATTCAATGACTACATCTTTCAAATTACATTAATTCTTTTCTCACTTCGACAAAACAACCGCCAGAACTCTGTGTATTACAGGACAATCTGCACATGCTTACACACTGGTAAACTTAAGTTCAAAACAATAACATAATAAAAAAACTGAATATAACAGCAATTTGCTACATTTGTACAGTAATGAAATATATTTCTAATCTAAAAATGAAATGCTATAAAAACAATTGGACAATTGGAGCAACCACAGCTGATTCCTATTGTATCTGTATCGGTGGATGGTGTGTATATACTTAAAGGAGCTGTATGTAAGATTGTGGCCAAAACTGGTACTGCAATCACTTTCAAATTACTGTAGAGTGGTGTATCCCCTCCCCCTCCTCCTTGACTCGAGGTTGCCAGATAGGCTGCAGGATCCAGCAGAAACGTGACGAGCTGCAGCTGCGGTAACTAGAGCAGAGCTGGCAACCCGGATGCCGCAACACTACTTGACTTCGTGATTGGTAGATAGGTGGAGGGAGGAGCATCAGACCAAAACACAACATGACAACATCAACATCAGTTGAGGGCTGCAACTGCACTTTTTAAATGACAATATCCTGGCCGGACTACTGTTGTCAGTGATATAAGTATTTGAAATGTACATGATTTCTTAATGTCTAGTGACATTTCAGGGTAATTTTATGATTAATTGAAATACATTTCTTACATACAGCTCCTTTAAAATTTTTGTATTTCGGAATTACTCTGTGCAAAAAAAATATATATATATTGAAGCATCATCATGTCTGATTCATCAGTAAGACATATTGCAGTGGATTATAAACAGTAGATATGTGCTTGTGTTACAGGAGAACACACTGTATAATGCTCCTGTTGTTAGTGTTTTTTAGCTCATTGTTTTGTGGGTGATAAAGTGTGTTTGTGTCTGTCAACCTTTGCTAGTTTGATGAAGAATGTGTTGATTTGAGACATGATGAAGTGATTTGGCAGTTTTAGTGCATTTTGAAAGTGAAATTACAGTAACTGCTGTGCCGAGCTGAAAGTGTGTTTGGAGAACTGTGTGTAGGGTGAAGAAAAAGAGACCTAAGTATTGAGAAATGTGTCCTAGCGACTGTAAAAAAAACCTGTAATTAATCTCATTAGGTATTTTTTTAAATATTATAATATTGTTTTTTTATGAATCTCATTTTCAACAAACATGTAGGTTAAATTAGATTACACCACGGGCTGTTTAAATACTCGATTCTGATTGGCTGGACGGTGTGCAGTAAAACCGTTTAATGCACAGGTCAACATGACATCATGACTTTGCGTAAACATACACGCCACTTTCAAATCAAGTGGGGTGTTATCTATACGCATTTTAAGCTATCCGCGTGTACGTCCACGCCGAAATCTTTTGCGTGTATGTGTACGCCGTTAAATGTCCGAGTGATTCCGCGTGTATGTGTACGCCGTTAAATGTCCGAGCGAAACGAAGCAAAAAGTATATCTACGTCTGTGGAGCGATATTTTTTTCCTAGGATGGTAGGGGAAGACTCATAAATGGTATTAACCCCAGTGACGGGTAGGTTTAGGGACGGGGCTGGGGTATAGGTCATATATTTATATATACAGTAATGTAGTTAAGTCACCGGCGTTGATAAACACGCTGAAAAGCGATCATGCGTGTTGATAGCACGCCAAAAATAGAAATACGAATTCGCGTGTCATACATACGCCATTTCATGAGATCAGTCTGCACAGGTAGTTCCAGTCAGTTTGATTACAGTTCGAAATTAATCCGCTACTATAAACATTGGTAACCATAGTAACAGAGTTACACTTGCAAAAGAGTGAGAGAGAGACACATGTGAAAACGTTTATTTAGTTAGGCTCAGAGCCATAGAGAGAAAGAGTTACGACGCTCTTTGATGTCGCCGCGACGGCTGTCGCGTGGTTCATGTAAGCCCCAATAGTTCCAAAACATACCCTGGCTGTCATTGTTCTTCTATGGGACAGACAGCAGCGATTGCATTATTGACCGGTAAATATAAAATAAAACACACACCCAAGTACTTTTTCAGCTGTTACTGCATTATTGCAGTTTGTTAATGTCAGTTTTGCATTTGGAGAGGCAGGGTGACAACGAAATACTGTATATTAGGCTACTTAAGTTTTAGGCTTTTTTTGAGGGAAAAGACAGAGCTAGATAAGATCGAAGACGACAAAGATGAGGTCTAACGAAAAAGACAACTAAATGGGCAGTTAACACGTTCAGTGACTTTTTGCCTCTGTAGCCTGTGGGCCTGGTTAGGATTGGGTTCCTTCAGTTTACGCTCGTTCTGACTCTTTCATTTTCATGTTTAATCACGTCACTAATTGGTGGGTGGAGCGGGCATTTAGTAAGCCATCAAACGCGATTGAGGCAGGCTTCTATATAAACACCTGGCGTCCTTAGACTGGGACAGTGTAAATGTACTGCTGGCTCTGGTGTGGTGAATCAGCGATTCAGATGCGGTTTGAGTGTTGAGATATGTTTAAAACCGTTTTTCTTCTCTGTCGTTTTTCACTGTGGGTTAGATTGCCAAGTGAGTGTTTGTTTTAATAGTGCGTGAAGGAGCCGACACTGATTGAGCCGCGGCGCGCCATTGTCTTCCTGTCTGACCATGTATGGGCGAGCGAGCAAAGTAATGCCAAACTACGTCCGCGTTTAATAAGCATCGGCTGGAGACTGACTGCAGTGGGATGTTTACATTCAACTAGTCTTCCCCTTTTCACTGTGAATGTTACGACAGGTATGTCTTGAATTAAGTTCCGCCTGTATTTCTTTTCCCTTGCTGTTCTAACTACTGTGTGTGTATTTTGTTTGTATCCAAAGACGTACATCTTGATATTGACCACCTTTTTTTTATATGGCCATTTTATCCTGGAAGATGTGACTGCATCTAAAAACGTGATTTGTATTGACTGAAGCATGATCAAACAAATATTCTTAATGATGTGGTTATTGTGTTTTCAGATCTGTGCAGTTACCCTTGAGTTGTTAGCTGCTGTTCACCATACTGTGTGATTGTGTATGCTGCTGCTTAAATTATAGGTAGTTTATGTTATTATTATTTCTTTTTTTTCTTTCCTTTTGTTGGTTGTTTGTTTTCCTCTAGCCTGTTGGCTGTAGCTGTTATTGTATGTGGTTGTATGAATTGTGCGTCACAGGCTAGAGCGGGTTTATTTATTTTATTGTTTCATTTATGCCCAATTCCCCTTTTTGTTTGTAACCAGCCTCGGTGTTAGTGGAGCCAGGGTAACTCCTGTATAAGAGACCTCACTGGAAAGTGGGTTTCCTTTTTCTTCTTTTTTTCTTTTGTTAAATGAAGAAGTTTGCAGTGCCGTGTATGGTGAACCTCAATGCCTTTTAACCATATTTATTAGAGTGCTGTGAGTGTGCAGTGCGTAGACCTTGAACTCTAGTGTGTATTACTTCAAATGAAGTCTGTGTTTTGTTCACCGGTGGTAGTGCGAACCTAGCCTTCCCTTAGTGTTTTCTCGACTGCTTTACTGGCTCCCTTGCGGATGGCTTGGTATTCCCTAGTTATGTTTATTTGTTTTATTTATTTATTTTTTTGACCAACCAACATCTTCAATAATTCCTCAATAAATATTGTATTTTTATACTTTTCTAAGAACCTGTGTTTGTACATTTTATTGGGGTTGAGTTCCCCTTGCTCTAACACTGGCACTAACTAGTTTAGCCCAAGGGGTGGCGTAGTCAGTTGTACAATCGGGTGCCACAAATTGGCGCAGTCGGCAGGGTTTCTTTTTCCTTTGAAGTATTGGTTGGCTATATAGAGCAGCAAATGTGTGTGTGTGTGTGTGTGTGTGTGTGTGTGTGTGTGTGTGTGTGTGTGTGTGTGTGTGTGTATGGAGAACAGCGGCTGGCAGCATGATGGACTCGGGCGACGCCGGTGGAGGATTTGATGCGGCGCTGCAGCAACTGCGGGACCGTGTGGCACAGCTCCAAGCTGAAAATGAGAGACTGTCAGGTGCACAAGGAAACGATGCTCGCGGAAGTGATCCCCTGCCAGTACGAAGAGAGCAGGCAGTATATCTGCCTAGAGAGAGACGGTGCTCTAAATTCTCTGGCTCTGTAATAGCTGGGTCACTTTCTATTGAAGAGTGGAGTGAAGAAGCACAAAGTTGCATTAGGTCGAGGTACATGTCTGATTTGGAAAAGGCAATGTTTTTGTATGACCATTTAGAGGGCGAAGCCCGAAGTGAGATTAAATATCGACCTGTAGTTGTAAGAGAAAATCCTACAGAAATCATTTCAGTGTTAAAAGAGGTATCTGGATGTTCTAAGTCATATGTATATTGGCAGCAGCGTTTTTTTTTGACAGAAAACAAAGAGAAAATGAGTCATTATTTGAGTTTTCCCATGCATTACTGGAGCTTATGGAAAAGGTGAAACAGTCCAAGGGGGTTTCAATTTCTAATCCAGAGATAGTGTTGAGAGACCAATTTTGTGAGAATGTGCGAGATCATATGTTACGAAGGGAACTTAAAAGACTGGTACGGGCTAATGGGAGTTTGTCTCTCTTAGATGTAAGACGGGAGGCCACTAGGTGGGTGGAGGAGGGACAGACAGGTCGTGACCGGAGTCACCGCGTACCGGGGCGCAGTAGTGAAACATCTTATATGTCTCAGTGTGACTCCACTGTTGCTCAACCATCTGAGATGGCGGAGTTAAAGGAAATGATTTTAAAGCAACAAGCCCAACTAGATATGCTGGTCCAACATTTGGGACAGTCTAGTGGTAAACCTCACGCCCCTCCGTTAAATAGGGAAGGCCGTTTTAAACGTGCTCCTAATGGTCAGCCTATCTGTATTAGATGTGATCGACCTGGACATATAGCCCGGTATTGTCAGTCTGCTCCTTCTAGCAATAGTAGGTCTATCTCTCACACGTTATCAGATTCCAACAGTCAGTCAGCGCCCTTTGTAAGTAGTTCCAATAGCCAGCTGGGAAACTAGAACCCCCCAGTGTGCAGAGCCGCACACTGGGAGAGATGGGATCTGGCTCTGCATGTCCTTCCCTTCTTGGACAGTTAGTGGGTAATTGCCCGGTGTTGAGTGTGGTTATGGGAGGTGTGACAGTCCCTTGTTTAATTGACACTGGATCCATGGTTACAACTGTAACTGAGAGTTTCTTTAGTAAGCATTTTAGTCATTTGCAGAGGAAAGATTGCAGGTGGTTAGGCCTTAAGGCAGCTAACGGGCTAGACATACCTTACACTGGCTATATTGAATTGGATGTGGTCGTTTTAGGACAGCATATTCCGGGGAGGGGGATATTGATTGTCAGGGACCCACCAA
This sequence comes from Rhinichthys klamathensis goyatoka, assembly GCF_029890125.1. Classification (NCBI taxonomy): domain Eukaryota; kingdom Metazoa; phylum Chordata; class Actinopteri; order Cypriniformes; family Leuciscidae; genus Rhinichthys; species Rhinichthys klamathensis. Next base: position 602,756 of record NW_026607114.1, on the reverse strand, counting down.
ATGTGACCCTCCAAGACCGTAAGGTGGCTACCCCTGGTATATTGGGTATGAATGTACTTTCAGAGTGCTATAGGGTTCTCTTTGAGCTGCATGGTTCACAGCTCTTCCACTCCCCTCCAGTTAAGTCGGGGGCCCCAGCAGCTCTACGGGCCCTGCGACATTGTGCGAAGATCCAGACCCTCGTCAACGCCCCCAAGCCGTTAAAGGTTAAAGTCCAGGAGAGGTCTCCAATCTGCCTTGGGGCTGGTGCCCTGACTTTGGTTCCAGTTACATGCCCTCAGCTGGAGACCGCTGAGTTCTTGCTTGAGCCGTTAGGTTTTGAAGATGGACAATTGCCTGAAGGTCTTCTGGTGTCTCCCACCCTGGTCTCTGCCAAAAAGGGACTTTTGTATGCCCCCATAGTTAATGTTGGGTGTACTGAAGTGTGGCTCTACCCCCGTCGTGTCGTTGGGACTATGCAAGCAGTAGTGGCGACCTCTGCGGGAACCAAATCTGTCGCCGTTGAGCCGTCATGGGAGGAGTGTTGCGCTTATGTCTCTACCCAGGAGGCAATCACTTCCTCCAGTGTCCCTGAATCTGTTCTCCCTGACTTTGAGGGGCTGGCTCCACAGCAGGTTTTCCAAGCCAAGGCCCTCTTTGCCCAGTACGAAAACATCTTCTCCAAGGGTGATGGAGATTTGGGATGTACCTCTCTGATTGCTCACGAGATTCCATTAGTTGATGATGCCCCAGTCCGCCAGCCCTACCGGCGAATCCCGCCCTCTCAGTATGAGACTGTGAAGGCACACATTCAACAGCTCCTGGATAGCCAAGTTATAAGAGAAAGCAACAGCCCGTACTCTTCCCCCATCGTCCTTGTAACAAAGAAAGATGGGAGCCTTCGTCTCTGTGTGGATTATCGGCAGTTGAATTCCAAGACCCGTCGTGACGCCTACCCTCTTCCCAGGATAGAGGAGTCCTTAGATGCCCTGTCTGGGGCAAGATGGTTTTCCACCCTTGATCTCGCAAGTGGGTATAACCAAGTCCCAGTAGCAGATAAAGATAAGTCAAAGACTGCCTTTTGCACCCCGTTTGGCCTCTTTGAGTTTAATAGGATGCCATTCGGGCTCTGCAATGCTCCAGGCACCTTCCAGCGCCTTATGGAGCGCATGTTTGGAGATTGCCGTCATCAATCAGTTCTCCTGTACCTTGATGATGTGATTGTATTCTCCACTACAGTAGAACAACATCTTGAGCGGCTAGGGGAAGTGTTTGCTCGCCTTCAAAATCAGAACCTGAAAGTTAAGTTGCCCAAGTGTCAATTCTTCCAGCATCAAGTGAGTTATTTGGGGCATGTGGTCTCTGCTGATGGGGTGGCTACTGACCCTGCGAAAATCGAGGTGGTTAAGGAGTGGCAGCGCCCGGGCCACTTGGCCGACTTGAGATCTTTTCTTGGCTTTGCAAGCTATTATCGGCGGTTCGTGGAAGGCTTTTCTAAGCTTTCAGCCCCATTACACCATCTTGTGGGGAAGCTCAGTGGACCACGGCGGAAGGGGAAGACTCCTCCGGTTCCTTTAACCACAGCCTGGGATGATGTTTGTGAGAATGCATTTCAGTCTTTGAAGGTGAGACTTACCTCTGCCCCAGTCTTGGCCTATGCTGACTTTAAAAAGCCCTTTATTGTGGAAGTAGATGCCAGCCATGGGGGTTTGGGGGTGGTTCTCTCTCAAGAGTGTGACGGGAAGGTCCGCCTGATCGCCTTTGCTAGCCGAGGGTTGAAACCCAATGAGAGAAATATGGAGAATTATAGCTCCATGAAGCTTGAACTTCTCGCAGTGAAATGGGCAGTGACAGAAAAGTATAGAGAATACTTGCTGGGGAATCATTTTACCATTCTGACAGATAATAATCCTCTGAGCCATTTGCAGACTGCCAAGCTGGGGGCGACCGAACAGCGGTGGGCCTCTCAACTTGCATCATTTAACTTCACTATCAAGTACCGGCCAGGGAAGAACAACCAAAATGCTGATGCATTATCCCGGCAATACCTGGACCGTTTTGCTGTTGGGACAGATGTCCCATTGCTGGGAGCCCTGGCTGGTATGGGCCAGCCGCTTGCCGCCGAGGGTCACTGTGGAGAAGTTGTAACGGTTCAAATGTTACCTGAGTTTTTTATACTGTAAATTCTGACTATTGCCTGAAAAGTTATCTGGGTCAAGTGTAGTACCACTAATAGCCATTTGAGGGCACTAGTGCATGGTGGCTACTAGATATAAGCCTGGTAACCCATGAAGAAGTCAGTTCAGTTTGGTAGAGGGAAACCGCATGGTTCATCTAAATGCTACCTGCTTACTCATTTGAAGTCCTGGTTTGAGAACTCATGGAGTTTATGCTCAAACAAAGGACTTTTCATTATTAGGCTCTTATCACCATTGTTTCAAACCACTCTTGTTGTTCTGCATCGTTTGGATGACCGGATGCACGTCTCCTGGAAGAGAGACATAGGGGATCTGGATATCACCACGCTGTGGCTTTAACAATTAACGTCACGTAATGGCTGAATCTCACTGAGGCAGACGCTTACTCCGTTGCTCCGGCGAATTACTTCATTAATCCTTGTTTTATTGCTTTACCAGGCATTTATAAGCAAGCACTTTTTATTTTTATATCATGTGAACTTATCCACGAAACTATTCCTTATAAAAAACAATTAGATTGCTTTGATATCGCTACTTATATCCAACCTTTCGATTCTCGGCTACTAGCCTTTAGCCCGCTAACATTTCACGCGTGGCCTCGGCCGTCTAATATTACATCCTTTCACTGAAAGGACACGAGTTATATTTGACATTGCAGTCCTAAATTAGTACTGATAGTTGTAGTATCACTGCTAATTTACAGCTCATTTGTTATAATGGCGAACATATCGGATGCGTGTCTAACTTTACCTCTGAGTGCAGGTGAGGACACTTTCGAGCTATTCTCGGTGAATCTGGAGCTGGAATCCGTGGAGAAACAGATCCGTGGTCTGCTGGAAAAGCAAGCCGAGCTGTTGGATCGGCGATCAGCACTTGAAGCAGCACGCGCCGATGCTCACAAGTTAGTGGTTAGTAACTCTTTAACTCCGAGTTCGTCTACTCCGTGTGTTTCTCTGTCCAGAAGGACGCGATCATCTCGGGCTTCATTTACTCCGGCACCGACACAACACAATGGACCATGGATCACGCAGCGGAAGACGCGAGCCAGGACCAGAGCTACTCCTCCGCCCCTCCCGGTCTTCGAGATCTCCACTCGGAACCGCTTCTCCCCTCTTCGCGAGTCGAAACGCGACGACGCCGTGATCATCGGCACGTCCATGGTCCGCCATGTCCGTGCTACCTCAGGTAAAGGTAAGGTGCGCTCTCACTGCTTTCCTGGTGCTCGTGTTCTTGATATCGCTGCACAGGTTCCCGAAATCCTGACCGGGGACGAGCGCGTCGGAGCTGTGGTGCTGCATGCGGGAGGGAGCGACGTCAGGCTGCGGCAGACGGAGGTTCTGAAGAAGGACTACATGAGCCTGATCGAGACCGTACGCAACACAGCGCCTGAGGCAACGATCATCGTGTCTGGACCGCTTCCCACGTACCGACTAGGACAAGAAAGGTTCAGTAGACTATTTGCACTAAATGAATGGTTAATGTCACTGTGTAATGAACAGAAACTGCTCTTTGTAAATAATTGGAATCTGTTTTGGGAGCGACCCAGGCTGTACCGTGCTGATGGCCTGCACCCCAGCAGAGCCGGAGCGGCTGTTCTGTCGGATAATATCTCCAAGACGTTACGCACCAGATGACTAATAAGTCAAAATCCAAATCACAGTCTTTGCTGTCCAAACTTAATTGATATACGTAGTGAAGAACATTATATAGAAACTGTGTCTATTCCTCGTTTAGTGAAGCCAAACAATAAATCTAGTGCAGGATCTAGCAAAAATCTTATTGTAATTAAACCAGAAAATCTAAATATCAGTGAACAAAAAGAATTTCTAAAGCTAGGTCTTCTAAACATTAGATCGCTCACACCTAAAGCGGTTATTGTAAATGAAATGGTCACAGATAATAATTTCGATATACTTTGCCTTACTGAAACCTGGCTTAAACCAAATGAGTATTTCGGTCTAAATGAGTCTACTCCGCCAAGATACTGTTATAAGCATGAGCCCCGTCTGACTGGTCGTGGCGGCGGTGTTGCAACAATCTATAAAGATATTCTTAATATTTCTCAGAAAACAGGTCACAGATTTAATTCGTTTGAAGTACTTATGCTAAATGTTACGCTCTTAGATGTAAGAAAGAAATCCATATTATCTCTAGCCTTGGCTACTGTATATAGACCTCCAGGGCCATATGCTGAATTTCTAAAAGAGTTTGCAGACTTTCTCTCGGATCTATTGGTCAATGTCGATAAAGCAATAATTGTTGGAGATTTTAACATACACGTAGACAACAAAAATGATGCCTTAGGGGCTGCGTTTACAGATTTATTAAACTCCTTTGGGGTCAAGCAAAACGTCCGTGGTCCCACTCATCGTCTAAATCATACACTAGATTTAATTATATCATATGGAACCAATCCAACTGATATAGATATTATACCGCAAAGTGATGATGTCACTGATCATTACATGGTAACGTGCATAATACGTACTGCTGAAATATGTCATGTTGCGCCACGTTATAGACCAGGCAGAACAATCCTTCCAACCACTATAGATAGATTCTCAAATAGCTTACCTGATCTATCTCAGCTGCTCAGTGAACCCAAACTAACAGATGAACTAGAGGAAATGACTAGCAGTTTGAGCACCATTTTCACTAGTACATTAGATATTGTTGCACCAATTAGATTAAAAAAGGTTAAAGAGAAAACTAAAGCACCATGGTACAACAGTGTTACGCATGATATCAAGAGAGAAACTCGTAACCTAGAGCGTAAATGGAAACAAACTAATTTAGAGGTCTTTAGAATCGCGTGGAAAGACAGTATGTCACGTTATAAAAAGGCTCTAAAAACAGCCAGGGCTGAGCACCTCCGCAAACTAATAGAAAATAACCAAAATAATCCAAGGTTCTTATTTAACACCGTGGCTAGACTAACAAATAAACAGACATCACCAGAGCAAAATATACCGTTACAGTTTAGTAGTAATGATTTTATGAATTATTTCAATGAGAAAATAGAAAGCATTCGAAACACAATTATAAATGTACAATCCTCTATGGTCTCTTATGATTCAGCCTCAATTATCGTCCCTCAAGAACAACTACACCGCTTTGCAACGATAGGACAGGAAGAGCTAAATAAACTTATTATTGCATCTAAACCAACAACATGCTCATTAGATCCAATACCCACTAAACTACTGAAAGAAGTGTTACCTGTAGTGGAAGAGCCTCTTCTTAATATTATTAACTCGTCTTTATTCTTAGGTCATGTTCCAAGAATATTCAAGTTGGCAGTAATAAAACCTCTCATTAAGAAACCGCAACTAGATCCAAATAACCCTAGCAAATTACAGACCCATTTCAAATCTTCCATTTATGTCCAAAATACTAGAAAAAGTTGTATCCGCTCAACTGTGCTCTTTTTTGCAAGAAAATGATATCTATGAAAAATTCCAGTCAGGATTCAGACCGCATCATAGTACAGAAACTGCGCTAGTTAAAATTACAAATGATCTACTCTTAGCTTCTGAGCAAGGCTGTATCTCAATACTAGTCCTACTTGATCTTAGCGCCGCGTTCGACACTATAGATCATAAAATACTCTTGGATCGACTACAAAACTACACTGGTGTTCAGGGACAGGCATTAAGCTGGTTTAGATCGTACTTATCTGACCGTTATCATTTTGTCTCTTTACACGGGGGAAAATCAAAGTTAACGTCAGTAGACTACGGAGTACCGCAAGGATCGGTGCTAGGCCCTCTGCTATTCTCAATATATATGCTGCCACTTGGTAATATTATAAGAAAACATGGAATTAATTTCCACTGTTATGCTGACGACACTCAATTATATATTTCATCACGACCAGATGAAAACATTACCTCATCTAAATTGACAGAATGTCTCAAAGATATAAAATGCTGGATGACGCGTAATTTCCTGCTATTAAATTCAGATAAAACGGAGGTATTACTTATTGGTCCAAAAAACTACACACAAAACCTCTTACAATACGACTTTAATATAGAAGGATGCCCTGTTACTTTTTCCACTACAGTAAAAGACCTGGGTGTTATACTAGACCGCAACTTGTCTTTCGAAAATCATATTTCATCTGTTACAAGAACAGCCTTTTTCCACCTTAGAAACATTGCTAAATTACGTAACATGCTATCTGTTTCTGATGCAGAAAAGTTAGTTCATGCATTCATGACCTCGAGACTAGATTACTGTAATGCTTTATTAGCTGGTTGTCCTGCATCCTCAATAAACAAGCTACAGTTAGTGCAAAATGCAGCCGCTAGAGTTCTTACTAGATCAAGAAAATATGATCATATAACACCGATTTTATCATCTCTGCACTGGTTACCTATTAAGTTCCGTATCAATTACAAAGTACTACTACTGACCTATAAAGCCCTTAATGGTTTAGCTCCTATGTACTTAACGGACCTTCTTTCGCCCTACAATCCACCGCGTTCTCTAAGATCACTAAATTCAAGGCTTCTGGTCATTCCTAGGATATCGAAGTCCACGAAAGGAGGGAGGGCATTCTCGCATTTAGCTCCAAAACTCTGGAATAGCCTTCCCGATACGGTCCGATGCTCTGACTCGCTGACACAGTTTAAAACTAGACTAAAGACGTGTCTCTTTAGTCAAGCATTCACATAATGCTTACCTTTTAGTCCTCTGCTATGCCATACGGAACCGTTTGCCACTGAAACTGCTTAACGCACCAGTGGGGCTCGACAGCCTTATAGACAAACGGGTCGGTCCGTATGGTTGCGGAGAATTTGGGTTACGGAGAGTTGTGAGATTATGGTTTTCTAACACCTACTCCCGTGTAATGGAAATCATTATGAACATCAGCTATGCTAATTATTTCCCATCTGCCTTTCTGCTGTTATCTCGGGACGCTTGTCCCGAGAAAAATGGCGTTCGTAGGCTCCAGTTTGGTATCCTGCCTCTCACGGGGATTTCGGATGCCTCAACGCCTGTGATGAGAAGACCAACGCCTGTGAAGAGACGACTCAACGCCTGCGAAGAGACGACTCAACGCCGGCGATATGTTATCCCCTAAATATTACATGATTAACTAAATGTATTTTTTCCAGGTACTCTCTGATATGGACTTACTGTAAAGCTTCTTTAAAACCCTATGATTGTTAGCCAGAGGAGAACTGGCCCCTGACTAGCCTGGGTTCTCCCAAGGTTTTTTTCTCCATCCAATCTGATGGAGTTTTGGTTCCTTGCCACTGTCGCCTTGCTTTTGGCTTGCTTAGTTGGGGATATTTAATATTCAACAATATTATTGAACTGTGTTGTACTACTTTCATGTTATCACTGTGAAGCTGCTTTGATGCAATCTGTATTGTGAAAAGCGCTATATAAATAAATGTGACTTGACTTGACTTGTAGCGAGGCACCAAATACCAGTTACTATCTTCACCTCATACTCATACTGGATTATTGGATAATATCATTGCGTCGATCTCAAATATCCACTGGGTTTGATACTCATCTCTTCACCATCTTCATTTCAACTCATCTAAAGACTGGACACTGACTTTAAGTTTTGTTTATATTATCGTCTCATTTACACAGAGACAAAGACTATTGGTTTCCTTATATTGTTTATTGTTGGGGGCAATTAGATGCACGTGTGAAATAAAAATAGGAAAATTAATATTTGTTGAATGAAGTGGTTCTATTTCAGTACCAGTTGAAATTCTGTTGAACCCCCTCAGGGTAACACCTAAATAGAAAAGGGAGTGTTACAAAGTTGTGGCGCTACCTGGCCGTACCCCTCAGGACCTAAGCCTGCTGCAAGAGACTGACCCAGTCATAGGGCCGGTGCGCCAATACCATCAAGCAGGGCGTCGTCCAAGAGCTGAGGAGCGTGAGTTGTTGTCTCGCCCCAGCAGGGCACTGCTGCATCAATGGGACCGCCTAGTCAAGAAGGAAGGGGTATTGTACCGCCTCATTCATTCCCCAGGTGAAGGCCTGGAGACACTCCAGCTGCTGCTCCCCCAGTGCTTGCAGGAAGAAGTCCTCCATAGTGTCCATGATAATCAGGGGCACCAGGGCACTGAGAGGACCCTCCAGCTCCTACGGGACCGGTGCTTCTGGCCGAATATGACCAGGGATACTGAACGGTGGTGCCAACGATGTCAAATGTGTGTGTTGGGGAGGCTGTCCAGCCCAAGATTCGTGCCTACTGGGGGACACTGCAGGCTACCTAGCCAAATGAGATCCTGGCTATCGACTTCACAGTTTTGGAACCTGCAAGTGATGGTCGGGAGAATGTTTTGATCTTGACTGATATCTTTACCAAGTACTCTCAAGCATTTCCCACCAAAGATCAAAGGGCTTCCACTGTGGCCAAAGTGTTGGTCCAGCAGTGGTTCCATCGTTTCGGCCCTATCCATTCTGACCAGGGGCGGAACTTTGAAAGCATCCTGATTAAACAACTCTGTCAGATGTATGGCATCCAGAAGAGTAGAACCACCCCTTACCACCCCCAAGGTAATGGACAGTGTGAAAGATTTAACCGTACCTTGCACGACCTGTTGCGTACCCTACCATCAGCCGAAACACGACACTGGCCCCACCATTTGCCGCAGTTGACTTTTGCCTATAACACGACACCCCACCAGACTACCGGGCATACTCCATATTATCTTATGTTCGGTAACCATCCAAGACTACCCGTGGATTTCTTGCTTGGGACTGGGGTAACAGTGCAGGACCCCGGCAACTTGGAGGACTGGATCCAGAAACATCAACAGAGTATGCGGGTGACCCAGGAGCATGTCCGACAAAGATCAGATGAACTGATACGCCGACGGAACCAGAGCCACAATGACAATGTGAACGATCCTGGACTCGAAGAGGGGAGGCTGGTGTACCTGCGTAACCATGTGCCTGGACGGAATAAGATCCAAGATCACTGGAACTCTGTTGTGTTTCGGGTGCTACGGAGTCCCTCTGGGACTGGAACGGTATACACTGTGGCCCCTAGAGATGGAGAAGGACCAGTCCGGCAGGTGCACCGGTCTGAGTTGAGGGCTGTTATAGAGGGATTACAGTCAATGGCAGAGGAGGCCATTCCTTCCACGAGCCAAACTGACTTGTCCACTAACTCCACGGTCAGGGAAGAGGAAGGGCAGGAAGATGTGGTCATTTTTCATCCTGAGGAGATCCAGGAGGCCCTAGATTCACCCAGTTCCCTCGCTCCTGCTGAAATGGAGGCTATACCTGAAGACGTGACCATGCCTCTGCGACGCTCCGTTAGATCTACGGCAGGTCAGCACCCTAACCCCTACCGGCTCCCTCGAGCCGTTTCTATGGGGATTGAGGAGGGGATATTGCCAAAGGGTGGTGACCAGAGTATTGGAGTGTAAACTGCCATCGTCGGGCCGCCGATTAACTTGGAGGGGGTGGAATGTAGCCTGTGGGCCTGGTTAGGATTGGGTTCCTTCAGTTTACGCTCGTTCTGACTCTTTCATTTTCATGTTTAATCACGTCACTAATTGGTGGGTGGAGCGGGCATTTAGTAAGCCATCAAACGCGATTGAGGCAGGCTTCTATATAAACACCTGGCGTCCTTAGACTGGGACAGTGTAAATGTACTGCTGGCTCTGGTGTGGTGAATCAGCGATTCAGATGCGGTGTGAGTGTTGAGGTATGTTTAAAACCGTTTTTCTTCTCTGTCGTTTTTCACTGTGGGTTAGATTGCCAAGTGAGTGTTTGTTTTAATAGTGCGTGAAGGAGCCGACACTGATTGAGCCGCGGCGCGCCATTGTCTTCCTGTCTGACCATGTATGGGCGAGCGAGCAAAGTAATGCCAAACTACGTCCGCGTTTAATAAGCATCGGCTGGAGACTGACTGCAGTGGGATGTTTACATTCAACTAGTCTTCCCCTTTTCACTGTGAATGTTACGACAGGTATGTCTTGAATTAAGTTCCGCCTGTACTTCTTTTCCCTTGCTGTTCTAACTACTGTGTGTGTATTTTGTTTGTATCCAAAGACGTACATCTTGATATTGACCAACTTTTTTTATATGGCCATTTTATCCTGGAAGATGTGACTGCATCTAAAAACGTGATTTGTATTGACTGAAGCATGATCAAACAAATATTCTCAATGATGTGGTTATTGTGTTTTCAGATCTGTGCAGTTACCCTTGAGTTGTTAGCTGCTGTTCTCCATACTGTGTGATTGTGTATGCTACTTGCTTATATTATAGGTATATTATTTCTTTTTTTTCTTTCCTTTTGTTGGTTGTTTGTTTTCCTCTAGCCTGTTGGCTGTAGCTGTTATTGTATGTGGTTGTTTGAATTGTGCGTCACAGGCTAGAGCGGGTTTATTTATTTTATTGTTTCATTTATGCCCAATTCCCCTTTTTGTTTGTAACCAGCCTCGGTGTTAGTGGAGCCAGGGTAACTCCTGTATAAGAGACCTCACTGGAAAGCGGGTTTCCTTTTTCTTCTTTTTTTCTTTTTCTCTTGTTAAACGAAGAAGTTTGCAGTGCCGTGTATGGTGAACCTCAATGCCTTTTAACCATATTTATTAGAGTGCTGTGAGTGTGCAGTGCGTAGACCTTGAACTCTAGTGTGTATTACTTCAAATGAAGTCTGTGTTTTGTTCACCGGTGGTAGTGCGAACCTAGCCTTCCCTTAGTGTTTTCTCGACTGCTTTACTGGCTCCCTTGCGGATGGCTTGGTATTCCCTAGTTATATGTTTATTTGTTTTATTTATTTATTTATTTATTTTTTTGACCAACCAACATCTTCAATAATTCCTCAATAAATATTGTATTTTTATACTTTTCTAAGAACCTGTGTTTGTACATTTTATTGGGGTAGAGTTCCCCTTGCTCTAACACTGGCACTAACTAGTTTAGCCCAAGGGGTGGCGTAGTCAGTTGTACAATCGGGTGCCACACATCAAAGACAGAACAATTGTGATTTCGAGACCTACTCTGCATCTCTTTTTAATGAGACATTGCTGGAGTTTTATGCCTCTGTTCAGTCTACTGCTGGACGCGAATACAGTTGCAAGTTTGAGGTGTCTCAGAGCAGGTATAAACCGTAACATTACAAAATACATCATATGGGCTTCAAGACTTCAAGTCAAGCAATGCCGTCTTTAAATCAGTTTTAAAGCGCTACAGGAAAAATGGAAAAGACACCAGCGTTCATCATCCGTGTAAAAGTTTGGTTTGACATACAGATACAGCTAATTAATTTAAATAAATGACATGATTAGTTCAAATAAAGATTGCCTTGTCACTGTCAGTGTTGCCTGTCATTCATAAATAATTGTAATAAATCCATGAATCATTAAGTTAGCTATGCTTAAGCAACGAGGGGACTGTAGACTTTAAAGAAGAGACGCGCACAGAGATGCACTCTCTCTCTCTCTCTCTCTCTCTCTCTCTCTCTCTCTCTCTCTCTCTCTCTCTCTCTCTCTCTCTCTCTTCCTTCTCTTTCAGTTCTCTGTCTCTCTCTTTTAATAATGAATTTAAATAAATGTGATAATTCATTCAAATAAAAGCAATCCGATGGCTCTACTTTATTTAAAGCGGACGGAGTGCTAGAACTAACGAGCCGTAACTTAAGAAAATAACCGTCATTTTTACACGTCTGTTAAAAAAATTACATTGTAAACATCAGTTACTGCTTTAACTTCTTTTTAACTTGGCAAATAACCGAGGTATAAGCTTCGCGTCGGGTGGTTCTTCGCCTCTACGTCGTGCATTAAAATCCTTTAATGCATGGCTAGCCGTGGATTATCCCTTACATATCTGTCAGAGGACTTTATATTGCTGTGAAGGAATTTGTGGAAGCTTTGGAAGGAGAAAGTGGGGTTACAGCACTGCAGTTTGGAGAAATTTAAACAACAGTCATCTTTAATAATAGAGTAAACTGTGATTTCTCACATTTTTGTGAGGAAACAAAGGTTTTTGATGACACCCACAGTTAAATGAGAGTGACAATATGTCTGCAAATCTTGAGATATCAATAAATAAATCAAATAACTGCATGTTTAAATAGTGAAAAACCTATACTATTTAAGTTTTATTTCATTTGAGCTGAATTTGAAAGGGGGGAAAAAACTTTCCTACCGTTCCTCTAGCAAAATGTTGAAAGAAGGATTTGTCCAGCAGAGTCCGGTCACTGCATCTCTCCGTGCCCGTCAGCGTCAGGTAAACGTAATCATTTGTCCCAGCAAACTCCTGTTTACCAGTGGAGACAGAGACTGTGTACGTGAACATTGTGCTCAGATGGGAGGACAAGTATAACTGACTCTGCTCTCACACCTGTGGTTATGTGAAATTAATTTCCTGATTTGCCTTTTGTATTGGGGTGTGGTCTATCAATCGAACTTGTGATAACTTTTTGATCTTTATCAAGAGTAATGGCACCAACTCTGTACAATTCCTTCATATTTAAGTTATCTTTAAATAGTTTTACATTCTAAACTAAAGCCTGATCCAGACAGATGTAGTGGCTGTTAACACATAAAAATCTAAATTCAACATTAACAATCACCATCTTTATTCTAATTTGAAGGGCTCTGATAACATATTTGTGAAAATAAAAGATGTAACAAAAGAGTTATAATTATAAAATTGAAGCAAAACAAAAGCACGTTTGTGCTGGTCACTAATATTTTTAATTACCATCAAAGCTTGTAATTACTCAGGAGAAATAGGCAGCCTAAAAAAAATATCGTGCAACACAATTCAAAGTATTGCTCACTGCAGAGCCAAATGACATCCAGCTCTGCCTCTCTGGAACTAAGTGAACATTGCCATGGCAAGGTGTATTGATTGACTTAGTGGTAAAAAAAAGACAGAGAAGGTTTTTCTTTGCCACTTCGAGCTCAGGGTGAAAACAATGTACAGGGTGAAAAGCAATGGCCCAAGTACTGAGCCTTGTGGTACTCTATACTGAACTTGTGATTAAAATAACACCCCTTCGTTTTCTGCTACAAACTGATGACAGTCAGAAAAGTATGATTTAAACCATGCCAATGTAATTCCACTAATGCCAAAATAATGTTCAAGTCTATTCAAAAGAGCATTGTGGTCGATAGTATCAAATACCGCACTAAGATCTAGTAACACTAATAGAAAGATACAACAACGATCAGGTGATAAGAGCAAATCATTTACTATGATACAGTCTAAATCCTGACTGGAAATTCTCATATATACCATTTCTTTCTTAGAAGGAACATAGTTGTGAGGATACTTCATTTTCTAGTATTTTTTGACAGAAAAGGTATCGAGATTGGCCTGTAATTTACTAATTCTATAGACAATGTTCTGGGTTTTTTTTAATAAAAGGTTTAATAACAGCCAGCTTGAAAGTTTTTGGTACATATCCACACAAAAAAAATGATGAATTAATAATACTAAAAAGAGGATCTATACTAAGAATCGATACTAGAAGCATCTCTTTTTTTATAAGTGTTCAAATGCTGAGGATTGTGTGGTGTCATTGAGGTGGTTTTTGAATGCTGGTGCTTTCAGCACGATCACATGGAGGAAACTGCTGACAATGTGATTAGAGTTTTGAAAAATATATAAATTATGTTTATAATTTAGAGAAATTATTAATTTTTTGGGGAAAATTACATTATGGTTTAGGATATTTGGCTAATTTAATGGATTGATAGAAACTGTAAATCTAGATCTATACATACACATTTGCCCCATGAAAACCACAATGAAAATGCGCAGGGGATGAATTTCCTGAAATTCGAAGTATTCTATACCCATTATCAACAAGTTTTCTAAGTTCCAATAGTCAAAAAGTGATTAGATAACCCGCAAACTCTCCCACACACAAATAGTGAAACTAATCATTTGAATGGCATGTGACCCATCAACTTTTGCAAACGAAAACGAAACCTCATTCTAATGCACAGAAATGTTGAATGTTTGTACGTTTAAGGAAGACACATTCTTGTCTGATTTCTTTGTTTGTGTGTGTGTGTGTGTGTGATCTAGCTGTAGGATCTGGCTTCTGTTTCACAAAGATTCACTGGTGTCCTTGTGTTTCACTGGCACTGGTGGAACTGCAATTGTGGAAATGATTCAAAAGGCTTCTAATTGTTGGGGTTCAGATTGTACTTTCAAGGTTTTTAAAGTCACAGGATGAAGTTGTGAAGCAGTATTTTGTTTTTCCTTTGCTTGTGCTTTGGTATAATAACACTTGCTGAATTAGTACTGGTCAGATGAAACATGCGCAACTAAGATTATTCAATAAACCAATTCACTATCACTTTGGCTCTTCTCTGGCTTTCTTAGTCAAACTCTCTGGCTGATAGTAGACTGTTAATACAGTTAACAGAAAAGAAACAACGACAATCTGTGAAACCATGAATCATGTGGATTTACTGAGATCGCCCTCAGCGGCGACCCATTGAACAACTTTTTTTTTTTGAAGGGCAAAGTTCAATCTTTTTGGAAATTGTCAGATGAATAACTATTCCTCAGTGCACAACTGTAACGGGTATCTCACTGGGTTGGCCTAGTTCATCATAGCTTATCTTAGAAACAGGTTTCCGCTTCCTTTTAGGACAATGCTCCATGGATTCTGTCTCCAAGTCTGATGCATTTCCAGAGCTAATTTCTCCTCCTGAAGTTTCTTTCTCCACGGAGTCTACAATTGGGTGCATATTATTTCTGGAATCCTCATTTTCATAGGTTTCCTCCACCATTTTCTCTCCTCCAGAATGTTGAGATTCACTGTCTCACAGTGACAGGAATTAACTCTGCACATTTGTCTAGACCAGCCTGGCCTTTGAGGAACTTCTTGTCTCCAATCAGGTTTTGGCATCCTCACCAATTCTCCAGTAAGTAAGAGATGATGCCTGTGCATTGCCCTGACTCCTCCTGTTCCTCTCTCAGGTTTGTGTTTGTACACAGGTAAATTGTCACATTTCAAGAACATTGTACGGGGCTGATTTTCCACTTAGGGTCTCCGGGCCTTATAATTTGATGTTTCTCTGATGATTCTTCAGTGCGGATTCAGAAGCTAGTCAGTAGGCTTTCTGAAGATCTGTCTTCAGGTTTTGGACATACTTCTGGCATGTCTGTCCATCTCCTCCTTCTGAAGAAGTTCCAAAGCACACATCAATTGGCAAGCGGGCTTCTCTTCCCAACAAAAGAAAGTTAGGTAAGTACCCTGTAGCCTAATTTTTAGTACAATTGTATGCATGTACTAATTTGCAGATTGATGGCTCCATTTGTGCTTTTCTGCTGTATCCAAAGTACCCATCAGGAGGAGTAGTGACCAATAAATTGTTCAGGTTGTGGGTCTCCCTGAGGGTGCTAAGGCTTCGTCCTTGATTTCTTAATCCCTAACATTTCCAAGAGTTCTTTTATAAGTCGACTCCCAAAGTCTTAGTCTCAAAGCGCTTAATTTGAATGTTTACGGGCTCGAAGTCCGTAATACACAAAGAACTTCTCCCAGAAAATCTTTGCAATGGTCACTGCATTCTGGTACTTAGCCGGGTAGGCTTGGGCATAGCGTGTAAAATGGTCAGTGACGTTTAGGACATTAGCAACACCTTTGGAATCTGGCTCTATCAACAGGAAATCAATACATATTAGTTTTATTGGCCCACTACTAGTGATGTTACTCAGAGCAGAGAGTTTCTGTGGCAATGTCTTTTGGGCAAGGTCAGGCAGCACGAAGGAGCAGTGACTGCAGTGGCTGCCCGAGGGGGTGATGCTGGAGCGATTGAACAGCAGGTGGGATGGAGAGCTCGCTGCCGTGCACTTGGGACTGAGGGAGCGGAGGAGTCATGAAGGGGAAAGAGCTGCCGGCTATCAACCTCAACCGGAGACAAGGAGGCGGTGGAGGATCGAGCCCTCCACCGAAGAGCGTCCAGTAACATCGCATGGACCGGAAAGAGGCTGAATGGGTACTGAAGACAGGTTTGCAGATTACCAAGACTCAAAGATGATAGTGACCGGAGATCCACCACTACTCTGATCCATTCTTTAGTTTCTGGCCTTTCGTAAGGATCGCACAAGCTTCTGTATCACCAGACTATAATACTCAGGAGCTTTGCACTTTGGAGCAATGTGGCCATCTTCCCCACATCTGTAACAAAAGTAATCTACTTTAATCTTTTCCAATTGGGGTTTCACAGAAGTATCAGCTTGCTCCATTGGTCAGGGATCTCATCGACTGTGGCAACTGTCGAACACTCATTGAAGTGGTGTGTCACTGGTGTGTCACCCTCTCTCCTACTTGGTAAGGGCTTTAACTCCAACATCACCTCTGACACAGGTACTTGAGAAGGTCCTTCTCCAACTTTTGTACGTAGCTCTTGAAACTCAGCTTTCAATTCTCTCATCACAGCCAAACTACTTTACAGTGACACCCATACTATGTCTGTTAGCTTTGCTTTCTTCTGCCTCCCTTCTCATTTAGGAGAGTTAGAAAAGTAGGTGGATTTTCTCATCTCTCTCTCAATCTCAGCTGGAGCAACAGCGAGTCAGATTCAATAGCTCCCTGAATTAGCTGCTTGACTCTTGTTTCATCCACATTCTTCCAGGGTAACCCACCTTTTTGTGCTTCTTTGGTCAGATATTTCTCTTCAAGAAATGAGAAAGAGCTTCACCAGGTTTCTGCCCTCAATAATATGAAAGCTAAATTTAAGTATTTTCCTGATTCAGGAGTTCAAAAAGCTCCCTCCAAAGCCTCAAGATACTGAAGGGAATTACACAATTATTCTTTCGTCAGGGACCCGATGTCGCATACTCCACGATGGCCGAGTTACGTGGATCTCGCGGACACAAATTAGCCAGTTTGCGCTTAGTGTCACAGATAGCTCTGAGACTAGGTGAGATCCAAGCGCAGCTTTATAAGTCTCTGGCTCGGCAGGCCTGACATGAACAGTCACTGGCTAGGCAGGCATGACCTGAATAGTCTCTGGCTAGGCAGGCTGGACATGAAGAAGTCCAGGTTCGGCCAGCCTGACGCGAAGAACCTTAGGCTCAGCAGGCCTGACGTGAAAAGATTCAGGCTTGACAGGCAGAATGGGCGGAGCCGGCAGGGCCAGGAGCTTGGGCGGAGTCAGGACAGGCTCTGGGATGGCAGCGGGCTTTGGGCTTTGAGGGACAGAGGAACCCGTCCTCCTTTTCCTCTGTTTGGAAGGGCGAGGCGGTGGCAAGGCGGCTGGAAGCTCTGGTGTGGAGGCCATCTTGTCTGAAGACTCTGGCTCGGCAGCCATCCTGGCTGGAGACTCTGGAATGGCGCCGGCCGTCTTGGGAAGAGGCTCTGGAATTGCGGCGGCCATCTTGGGACGAGGCTCTGGAACGGTGGCGGCCATCTTGGGAATAGGCTCCACCAGACCAGGAGTAACAACTTGACTTCGATATTGAAGGTAGTCAATGAAGCCCCAAAAACCCACTGTTTTAAGTTCCTCCATCTCCCATGGAGGCAATGGGTAGTCCAGGCATCCATTAAAAACAACTATTAGTCCAATATCATTATACTTCAGTCCCACAGCCAGGGTCCAAAACAGCTGAGCAAATCCACCTACGCTGCACCCCTGCTGACGCAGGGCAGACAATGCTTGACGTCGTGCCCTCCGCTCCCTCTTAGTGGCTGGAGGAAGAATCCGAATTTCCATGCTGCTGGATCTAAGGTAATCAAGGTTTTTATCATAAATGTAAATGTCTGCCAAATGATGGTGAAATAGGTGTTCATCTAACCCAGTACAGAAAAGGGTTTTTAGGGTCCCCTCGTTCCAGGGCACCTGATGGGCAAGGTCGAGGAACTCCTCAACATAATCCTCGTTCGGACGGTGGTCCTGGGAGATGGAGATAAGGCGATCGGCTGGATCAGTTGAGGAGGGGAAAATGCCCATCTTGTGGTCCGTTTTTCGTGGATACTAGCTTTCCTGTAGCTCAAACAGTAGAGCGTTGGCACTTGCAACGACAAGGTCATGGGTTCAACTCCCAGGGGAAGCTGAACTGATAAGAATGTAAATGTGTACCTTGAAATGCAATGTAAGTCGCTTTGGATAAAAGGGTCTTTCAAATGCATAAATGTAAATGTCTGCCAAATGCACAAATGTTTTTGTCGGTTCTTCTGTTACGTGACTGCGGTACTTAGAAATGCTCACGACGAATGATACTTTAGAAGGAAGACTTTACTGAACAAACACATTGGAACTAGGAAGATTTCAGGAGAAAAACACAACCAAAACGTTAACGAGAACCGACAGAGACTGAGGGAAAAAACAGGGTATATATACATAAACAAAAAGAACTAATGAGATGATTAATGACACACAGCTGAACCAAATCAACTAATTAAGACGTGACGATGGAAACAAAGTAATGGCTGGAAACTGAACAAATGCAAACAGAAAGTCCAAAAACAAACTGACATGTAACATGTGCTCTTTGATACCAATCTTTCATTTGAAAGCAACATTTCTAGCATATGTAAAACCACATTTTTTCATGACCTCAAGGCTATTAACGCTCTAACGGGTGGTTGCCCTGCACGCTTAATAAACAAACTCCAGCTGGTCCAAAACGCTGCAGCTCGAGTTCTTACTAAAACCAGGAAGTATGACCATACTAGTCCAGTTCTGTCAACACTGCATTGGCTCCCTATTAAACATAATTGCCTGTTCTGTCTCCTCCTCTTTCCTTTTACGTTGTAACTGAACAGTAGAGGTAGGTCTCATTTGGTTTCTGATAATCTTATTTAATCTTTATTGTAATTATTGCTTTTATATCTATATTTTCACCCCAATTTATGTGTATAATGTTATTTTACTTACCTGTGTGATTATTTTGGTCATTTATCCCTTTTAAGGGTCAATCACTCAGGGGCTGCTTATTTGTTCTTTTATATCAGAAATAAAAGATCCAGTGAAACTTCCGCCTGCTGTCCAGTGTCCAATAACTCTACAACACAACGCAGACAAGTTTTTTCCATAACTGTTGTCGCTGGCCGCGCATAACGCTTGGCATTGCGAGCCTCTGGTTACACTAGCCTTGTTTTGGGAAGTAGACACACTCAGTCAGTTTAAATCTAGACTAAAAACACATCTCTTTAACCTGGCATACACATAACACATTTTCAATTTATATAATTTAAATCAGTTAAATGATTGTTAGGCTGCATAAATTAGGTCAATCGGAACCAGGAACACTTCCTATAACATCCGATGTACTCATTACATCGTAAGAAGAATGGCATCTACGCTAATATTAGTCAGTCTGTCTCATCCTTATCCTGAGGGTACCGTAGTCAGTCGGATCCGGTCCATATCCATATTCAGATCATTTTTGCAGAACTGCTTTATAGATTATTTGAATTTACAGAATTTTCAGAACCCTGATGTCATTTTTCACAACTCTAGCCACAAAACTCACAACCAATGATCAAAATGCACATTTTTCAAAACTCTAACCCTTTTCTCAATTGCTTGGATACAATACACATAAAACTTAGATCATTTGTTCATTCAACAAAAATCACCTGTTCAATATGACACAACTTAACATCACAGTACTACTATTTCAAAAGGCAATTCACACATTACATTTGACTAATGTACATTTTCACTAAATGAGTGTCTATTCATTTCCTTACAATGATCTAACTATCAATTGATACAACTGCTCAAAATGATAAGTAACTGTTGCATTACTCAATGCATAGTTGTATGGAAACAGACACACAATCTTCCATGTTTACAGTAAATCATGACAGTTTCAAGATAACGAGATTCATTGTCACCAATTAACGTGGAGCATGAACCAATTAGACTACAATATCCATGGATCTAGCCTACATAATATTTTATATTTTTGCTTTGATTCCAATAAACTTATGTTGTGTACTGTAGTGCTTTGCATCAATATATTACACACTTTGTTCAGTGATTCCACTATGTGTGTATTCTCTCTACAACTGCAGTACTTTTACAGAGATGTCTTTACTGTACATGTAGTGCCATAATGAAACCTGGATCACCTATTATGTTCTACAATATTTAATGATTGTACGAACAATGACACAGTGAAACTATCGGTTGCTTGTGTGTGGGTGGGTAGTTATGTTTCAATGGTATTTCACAGTAAATTTGTTTGAAACAATGATTGTGCAAGTGCAAGATTTCTTTAAAGATGTGAATGCACAATGCAATGTTTTGAACATTAGACAGCCTGTGTTACAAGTGATAACTGTTTTAAGTCTAGAGTTTTGAAAAATGACATCAAGGTTCTGAAAATAGTAACAAAGTGATTGTAAAAAACTGTAATAATTGATGATCTTTACAACGGAACTGAATCAACACTGAACTGACTTCAGATGAACAACAGCCAAATTTTCCTGTTATCACTGTAAAGCTGCTTTGAAACAATCTGTATTGTATAAAGTACTATATAATCCAGATAAGAACAAAAGAGTTGTAAATATTTACTACACAAATATTTTTGGAATTGTGTTGGGCCTATTCCTGTGCACCAAGGGCTGCAGCTGGTTTCAGGGGAGAGGAGCAATGATGATGAAGAAATATCTTAAAGAGATACGGCCAAAAAGTTTTCAATCTTTCACATAAAATAAGTGACTGCTGTAAAATTTAGACCATTTTACCAATCACACTGAGACATTTAAAATGACACCAAACATGAAAGGGAAAAAGATACATCCTATGTGTATCGACATTCTTAGTGAACTTTCACTGACTTGAGTCAGGGGGAAAGAGGAGGGAGCAGGAAGAGGGGGATGCATTGCTCTTTCTTAAAAATTTTGTCTTGAGATTAGTGAGTTTGATTGTTTTATTACAGGGTGTTTTATCTCATGTTCTGTCTTAGCTGGAAAACCAGTCATACAATAGACCTCACCCCAATACAAAGTGCAAAAACAAAAAATTATTTTCATATAATTTCATATATAAAAGCCACAGGTGTGAGAGCAGAGAGTCAGTTATACTTGTCTTCGCATCTGAGCACAATGTCCACGTACACAGTCTTTGTCTCCACTGGTAAACAGGAGTTTGCTGGGACAAATGATTACGTTTACCTGACGCTGACGGGCACGGAGAGATGCAGTGACCGGACTCTGCTGGACAATTCCTTCTTTCAACAATTTGCAAGAGGAACGGTAAGAACCCCCCCCCCCCCCCCCAAATTCAGCTCAAATTAAATAAAATTAAAATAGTATTGGGTTTTTTTACCATTTAAACATGCAGTTATTTGATTTATTTATTGATATCTCAAGATTTGCAGACATGTATTATACCTGTGGGTGTCATCAAAAACCTTTGTTTCCTCACAAAAATTTTTGAAATCACAGTCTCTATATTATTAAAGATGACTGTTGTTTAAAGTTTCTCCAAACTGCAATGCTGTAACCCCACTTTCTCCTTCCAAAGCTTCCACAAATTTCTTCACTTCTCCAGGTTATTCACAGCAATAAAATGCCCGCTGACAGATAATCCAATTCAACCTACATGTTTATTGAAAATGTGTTTCATAAAGAAAAATAATATTATAATATACCACAAAATACCTAATGCGATTAATTAAAACCAGAGCATCCTGACTCCAGTGAAAACTGGGGTGGTATTTTTGATTCATCTGACCTGATTCATCTCTTCCTAGCTGGGAAGGAATACGTGAAAAATCATGAAGATTGGGCACTTCTGGAAAAGTTTTTGATTTTTGGCAGGGTGTTAGGTATGGGCCTAAGGTTTTTGAAAAACCATGGATACAAGTTGGGGTAGCCCTCTAGTGGCCGGTATCGATAAAAACCAGAATGGTGCCCACATAAAAGACAAAAGATTTTATCTCAACTTCCTTTAGTCTTAAATTGTTGTATAATGACACGTTTTACATAATGTAAATTAATTTATTACTGGGTAATAACATAAGAACACTTAATTTAAAGTGATAGGAAACTAGCTTTTACTTTTGCTAACTTGTGATGCGAGTAGTTCTTAGAACTCTCATCTCAGAACTATTTTGAAAGTCCTTGGAAGGATTATCTAGAGGTGTTTAAACCCAAGCCTACCAGCTTACGCTTGCCTGGCTCCATGTACTCAAAATACAGGCATATGAGGAGTACTGCCAAGAGGGCTATGGGCCTCATGAAAGCATGGAGATGTGGGAGAGTAGACTCAGGAATAATGCTCCAACAACCTCTTACTGTCTAACAGTTCGAGACTACCTCATGATCAACTGCCGCCTCATCCGTGGTCACCGAGTGGGGAATTGGCCACTGACCCTGAATGCCCTCGATGATTTGTGCCCATGGTTATTTGCCTTTGGGCATACAAATTATGCCCGCTGGATGCCAGTATTCCTGAAGGACATGGCAAACCTGCCAGATACCCATCCAGCAGTCCACGAGGCGTTCATGGAGGGGAAGTTTGTGGTCCAACGTGGAGATAAAAGATTCTCCCTTACCGCCCTGCCAGAGTCTCGTCCCGCCGAGACCAAACCTGCCGGAGTTTCTCCCTGCCGAGCCTGAGCTTCACGCCAGTCCTGCCGAGCCTGAGCTTCACGCCAGCCCTGCCGAGCCTATGCTCCCCGTCAGTCCTGCCGAGCCTACGCTCCCCGTCAGTCCCGAACTGTCTGGTCCGCCCTGGCCGCCTGAAGGGTCGTCTCCTCCCTGGCCGCCTGAAGGGTCGTCTCCTCCCTGGCCGCCTGAAGGGTCGTCTCCTCCCTGGCCGCCTGAAGGGTCGTCTCCTCCCTGGCCGCCTGAAGGGTCGTCACCTCCCTGGCCGCCTGAAGGGTCGTCACCTCCCTGGCCGCCTGAAGGGTCGTCTCCTCCCTGGCCGCCTGAAGGGTCGTCACCTCCCTGGCCGCCTGAAGGGTCGTCTCCTCCCTGGCCGCCTGAAGGGTCGTCACCTCCCTGGCCGCCTGAAGGGTCGTCTCC
The DNA here is from genome assembly GCF_029890125.1 of Rhinichthys klamathensis goyatoka. Lineage (NCBI taxonomy): Eukaryota > Metazoa > Chordata > Actinopteri > Cypriniformes > Leuciscidae > Rhinichthys > Rhinichthys klamathensis. The sequence continues at coordinate 579,632 of NW_026607114.1, read as the reverse complement.
TCCCTGGCCGCCTGAAGGTCGTCTCCTCCCTGGCCGCCTGAAGGGTCGTCTCCTCCCTGGCCGCCTGAAGGGTCGTCTCCTCCCTGGCCGCCTGAAGGGTCGTCACCTCCCTGGCCGCCTGAAGGGTCGTCACCTCCCTGGCCGCCTGAAGGGTCGTCTCCTCCCTGGCCGCCTGAAGGGTCGTCTCCTCCCTGGCCGCCTGAAGGGTCGTCTCCTCCCTGGCCGCCTGAAGGGTCGTCTCCTCCCTGGCCGCCTGAAGGGTCGTCACCTCCCTGGCCGCCTGAAGGGTCGTCACCTCCCTGGCCGCCTGAAGGGTCGTCTCCTCCCTGGCCGCCTGAAGGGTCGTCACCTCCCTGGCCGCCTGAAGGGTCGTCACCTCCCTGGCCGCCTGAAGGGTCGTCACCTCCCTGGCCGCCTGCACTGCCTGCCCCGCCCTGGTCGCCTGCTCCGCCCTGGTTTCTTATTAGCCATGCCCCCTTGTTATCTTGTTTGCCTGTGTATTTAAATCTCTGTACTTCAGTTGTTGTTTGTCGGTCGTTGTAGATGTAGATGTTCCTTGTTCCTGTCCTGAGTTCCATTGTTTGCCCTGGATTTCCTATTTGTTTCATTAAAGTAGTGCTTGCATGTGGGTTCTCTCTCCGCTTCGTCTTTGCCTCACCGTTACACCTTGTATCAAACAAAGTAGAAAAAATTACATTATACAACAATTTAAGACTAAAGGAAGCTGAGATATAACTTTTTCTCTTTTTGGCGATGGCCAATTTGGATTTTATGGATAACTGCCACTAGGGGGACCACCCCAACTTGTATCCATTGATTTTTGAAAACCTTAGGCCTATACCTAACACCCTGCCGAAAATCAAAAACTTTTCCAGAAGTGCCCAATTTTCATGAATTGCATCCTAGCTATCCCCAATTAAACCCTCTTTAATTTTTGCACATAACCTGTGTGGTGTTCAGTGGTGGCCTGTGTTTCTCCTGTTTTTACTGGGCCTCGCAAAAGAAGGGCCCTCAGTTTGCATTTTGTCTGGTGGTTTTTAAAAAGGGCCACCAAAATTGCAAAGGTTATGTCTAACAGAAGCTGTTGTTAAAGGTGATGGCCATCGACGTCAGTGTGAAGGAGACGCTTGGAGACATTGTGCTGGTGAAGCTCGAGAAGCAGAACTTTGTGTTCAATGATCAGTGGCACTGTAGATGCATCAGTGTGGCGTCACCCTCTGGAGATCGCTTTGACTTCCCCTGTTATCGCTGGATCGCGAGTGAAAATGCAGTGGTTCTTCGACATGGCACGGGTGAGTCCTATCCCGACTCTCTTCACTATCCAGTCTTGAATGAAGCACGTCACAAATACTGTTATTTATGTGTGTTCCTTTAGCTCGATTGCCTCAGGATGATGAAAGCTGTTTGCTAAAAGAGCACAGACGCACGGAACTGGAATCCAGACAACAACTGTTCAGGTTTGAGGCCACACTTACAATCCTGGACAATATTCAATCATTTGGTGTAAATGTTGTTTTTATTTTCCTCCAGATGATTGAGTTTATCGTTGGTTTGTTTTACAGTTTACATTTACAGTTTAAAGTGCTTAACACACTTAACTTATACTAGAGGGAAAACTTTGTGTATCACCAAATATAATTCTCAGTCCAATATCTGAAAGAATAATGTTGCCTTTTCTTGAAGGTGGAAGGAGTGGCAGCCTGGTTTCCCCATGAGCATAGATGGCAATGAACTTCCTCTGGACGTTCGGTTTGAAGCTGAAAAAGATGGGGACTTCAAAGAAAGCTTACTTAAAGCGTAGGTTACCCAGTTTGCATTCTTCGCTTTGCCTGTATCCCTAACAAATATACTATTTTTGATTTTCTATGACACTGTTAGAATGCTTGATCAGGAAATATCCCAAAATAAATTGAGAAACACGTGTGGCTGAAACTGAACCAGAAAATCTGATTATGAGCTGTGTTTTTCTTGATGCGATCTCTTTCAGGATCAAGAATCTTGGTCTTAACAAACTTAAGAGCTTGTTCCAGTCCTCTTGGAAAGATATTGAAGATTTTCAAGAAATATTTACGATAATCAAGAACCCTGTGTCAGGTTTGAATCGAATCTTCCTATGTTAAATTTTGTTTTTTTCTAATACAAAAATGACCTGTCCAAATTATTATTGTGGGGAAAATATAAAATAAACGGGCAAAGACACACATTGTTTGCATACCCCTAAACTCACTGCCATTATTCCCTTTGACAGAATATGTGATGCAGAACTGGGAAAAGGACTTCATGTTTGGCTATCAGTTCTTAAACGGCTGCAATCCTGTGATGATCAGTAAGTGCATGAATCTTCCAGATGAGTTTGCAGTCACACAGGAGATGGTGAAAGGCTCCCTGGATAGAGGTCTCACTCTACAGGAGGAGTTAAAGGTCAGAAAATAATGCTTCTACCCGAGTGGTGTAGATCATAAGGTTGCAGTGGTCAATTCTGGATGTGATTGAATAATGAGAATTTCTCCACTGTCACTCTGGCTCCAACTCTAAATGCCTCTTTATTACAGGCAGGAAACATCTACATCGCAGACTATGTGATACTGGAGGGAGTGCGAGCCAATGCCACAGACCCGAATACCCAGCAGTATTTGGCTGCTCCCTTCTGCCTGCTGTACAAGAACAGCCAGAATGAAATCATGCCGATCGCTATTCAGGTGCCTGTAGAAATAATTTAGTAAAATATTACTTCAAAAAAAAAGTTAGCGCTTGGAGTTTTTACCAAATATTCTGTTGGTTTACTTGATCTGAAACAGCTCAGTCGTCAGACCCCTGATGGGGAGGCGAACACTGTCTTTCTCCCAAGCGATAATCACCACGACTGGATGCTAGCCAAGATGTGGGTGAAATCCTCCGACTTTAATGTACACCAGCTGGTCACACACCTTCTCAGGACACATCTGACATCTGAGGTTTTTGCCATTGCCATGTACAGACAGCTCGCTGCGGTCCATCCGGTGTACAAGGTAGCCATCCTTTATGCTTTCACTGCTATGAGATTTAACACTGCTATGAGATTTGATGTAGTTGATCTGATTCAGAGAATGCCAAAAAGAAGTTTTGTGGATATTGAAGGGCTGAAGGTTACTGTCCTTCTAGGATCCAGTCATGGTTTTTGTGCCATTTCTCATTGCTGTTGCTGTAAATGCACTTGCCTGGGTGTTTTTACCACATACGGCTAAGGGAGATTTTGAAACGTGTGTGTTATTGTTTTATTGAAGCCCAGAGTCTCTCAGCCAGTCATTGCAGCCTTTGTTCTCCTTACAGTTGCTGATTCCTCATGTCCGTTTCACCATTGCCATCAACACTAAGGCTCGAGAAACACTCATCAGTAAAAATGGGATCATTGACCAGGTATCTTTAACCCTGAATAAATTTCCTTGGAACCAGTTTTTCTTTTCATTTTATTCCTGGTTCTTTCACATGACTTTGAGGTCTGAGGAGGTATACAGTCTTTATGACTTGATATTTTCATCTAGCTGTGGCTTCTCTATTGTGGACTTCATTGCACTTCTCTAAAGAAGCATTTACAAAATGTGGTCTGAGACTAGAAGATTCACTGGTGTCCTTTTGTTTCAAAGTTAGCTAGTGCTGGTGGAACGGGAATTGTGGAAGTGATTCAAAAGGCCATGAAGACTTTAACCTATAAGTCCCTGTGCTTCCCTGAGTCCATAACATCTCGAGGAGTGGAAGATCTGCCCAACTACTACTACAGAGACGATGGCATGATGGTCTGGGAGGCAGTGAAAAGGTACTTGATAAAATACACAATTTACAGTTGTTCAAATACGGCGTGGAACAGTTCGAATTATTCACAGTTCGGTTTTTGGTCACCTGTTTCGGTACGGTTTTGGTATGTGCTTGTATTGTAATAAATAAGGTTTTGACACCAAAAGTTTAGATGTCAGTGAAAATTTCACAATTCTCTATTCCAGTTGATCCCACAGCAAAAACTACTAGCCTATCTAGTATAAATGTCAAACATTATTAACATTAACAGCCAGTAATAAAATGGAACAAATCAAACTATAACTTACCAAAGTTATTCAGCCAAGAGCAGTGTGGGTTTTTTCCCCTTATTTTCTTGCGGTTTAACATTTTAAAAACACAAAGTGACAGCAGTCTAATATTTCTGCTGCTGTCTAAGACATAATGCATGCAATATACAGATACTGTATTTTCAAATTCACAATTTAATATTCATGCACAATTTCTCACAGCGTGCACGTGTTATTTTTAAACCTTGCCAATTAAAACATTGAAGTGCAAGACACAAAGAGGTGTATAATTGATAAATTATCTTTTTTTTTACAATGCAGCACTGGCTTTTTCTTTTTTTTTAAACCATATTATAGATGTATCGTCAGATTTGAGATTAACCGCCGTGTAAATGCGCACCGAACCGTGGGTGTGGTTTATTTATTTTACAGAAAATGGTTACATCCTTTGTTTCATTCTCACCATTAGCATTTGAACTAAAAACATATTAGTAATGCATTTGACACAAAGATATAGCTATATTTTTTTTTTACATTTGCTGATTCATCATTTAACTTGTTCTTCCTCCAGTTTTGTTTCTGATGTGGTGAAGATCTTCTATAGCAGTGATGAGACCGTTCAGAAAGACAAGGAGATTCAAGCATTTGTTCAGGATGTTTGCTTCTCTGGGATGAAGAATTGTGGTGAGTACAGGATCATTTAAAATGTCTTTTTACCTCCCCAGCCCAGTGAGAAGTACCGGATGAGCCCCCAATTTACACACGCCTTCCCAGTCTAGAGAGGGGGTAAGAAAGGAATTCATGAAAAAGATAAAACGTAACTTATCAGGCAACCAAGAACTCTGCTGTTCCAGCATTACAAATTCTTTTTTTTTTAAACATTACAAGTAAAATTTATTTGGCAAGTTCTAAATGCAAAAGGAGATGCTTCAGATAGTCTTCAGGAGGGGACCAGGCCAAAATAACGAACATCAGTTCGGACTTTGAGGGGAGTACGTTCTAAAATTTAAAAAAATTAAAAATGAAGAAAATAATTCATACCTTACTCTAGCCTGACTACGTCAGACTTCCTACTTCCGCTAATTTCATTTCGCTCCTGTAGTCAGTCTGAGATAGCAGCCTATCTTTCTGTTTTCCACCGGCCTGAAAACAGCCTGGCCAATCAACGAACAGAGGGCGGGCTGAAATCAAGTGTTTACAGTGGAAGTTCGATCATAGATTTGAGTTCGATGCATGATGTCTGTGGTTCGATGGCTGTGTCGGCGCATAACATACGTCATAAACAAACTTATCTGATTGGCTTACGGGTAACCAATGATTTTAAACTTCAGTACGCGCCCCCTAGCGAGAGAGAAAACACTTCTCTATTATGCTATCCCAGACTCTGTGTACGAAGCAAAGTGAAGTAGCAGAGTCTGGTATTACCAGGCTAACCTTACTCCCCCTCTAACCAACAAGAGAAAACACGGACATTAACCAAAATGGCATCGACCTTCCTACTGCTTCCAAAATAACAATCAAATTGTAAACAGTTTCAAATTTAAATCCATCCTTAAAGGGTAACTAAACCCTAAAACAACTTTTTTCAGTTAATGATTTGTAAAACTGGGGCTTTAGTAATGCTGTTCATTGATTCAAGTAATTTATTTGACATTTGGGTATAAAGTGTTGGATGTTAAAAAGAAAAATGGTGAGTATTGACCATTGTAGGTCTTTGGGAAGGGTCAATTACACCCTGGGATGTAACATGTTTACAATGTTTGTATGATTCCATATGCATTGTTTACACCACTCTTATAATCAGGGGCGGACTGGCCATCTGTGTGATCTGGAGTATCACAGAACGGCCGGTACTCCAGGACGGCCGGCGGGCCGGCCCACCACCCGCCATACACGCCATACACACAAGTCATAACCTGTTTTTCCGTTTTTCCCCCCACTAATCTGTTTCACACTCCAGTACTGTAGGTGGCAGCAATGCACCTTTAAGTTGGATGCCAGCGCGGAGCATTATCAGCTCGGCCCAAAAAAACTGCGATCGCGGCCGAAGCAGCTGTGCGGACTAATCTCGATCACGCGAACATTATTACACAGAGTTGCGCGATCCACTGAGAAGCATTTCAATTCAGCGCAGAATTCTCTATCTCTATTATAAACCCACAGATGGCTGTGATTTAAGCTAGTTAAAAGCCAGATTAAACAGCGCTGATATTCTCAACATCTTGACGCAAAAAAAAAACAGGTGAAACATTGTTCCAAGAACAAACCAGTTAGAAGACATTTCACTCCACAACTTATGAATTAACTGTAACTTAGTAAAACAAATTTTTTGGCAGAAATGTGCCTGTATTCATATTAAAAATGCTGTTATATTAATAGTCATGTAGGCCTATAAGTGTAGGCTATTAAATGTAATGCAGTAATGTTTTTGTTTAGAAGTTATGGCAGTTTATTTATTTATTTTGCATTAAATATTTATACTAAATGTTTATGCTACAATAGGTTTTTAGAGAATAATATATATATATATTACAATTTTTTCAGGAATTGTTGAACCAGAATATCAAGATATTTTATTATTTCGCATATGATGGTGAAAAGTAAAAAAGTTAAAGTTAAAAGTAAAGGTAAAGGTAAGGTAAAAAAAACACCACCATGTTATATGTATAGTAAATATTTTTGAGTATAGCCCTTCTAGATTATTTTATCCCTTTAGCCCTCGCACACAAAAAGGTTGGAGACCCCTGGTATATAGTAACTATATGTTTTATAAGTAGGGTTTCTGTAGCCAGTGACATTTCATTATTTGTATTTTATTTTCAATGCAGATGTAATGGCATTGTACATTTTTTTGTTTTTATTTGAAGACTGAGGCTTCATTAATAAACAAAACCCCAATTGTCATCATTGTTTTTGAGATATTACTTGCTGTGAATACCTTGTCTGATATAGGTTACAGTATTGTGGCATAGTATCAGGACATCCTAGTGGCTAGGGGCGAATGGCTGGATGATGGGCCTATTTGGGAGAAAGTCCAGGGCTGTTTTTTAGCCCCAGTCCGTCCCTGCTTATAATGCATACACAAGTAAACTCATATCTAATGTTCACAGAGTTTCCGGATTCTCTGAAAACTCGGGAGCAGTTGGTCGAGTTCCTGACTGTTGTGATTTTCACAGCTTCAGCACAACACGCTGCAGTCAACTTTGGACAGGTGAGTTACACACTTTTCAGGATGAATATGGACAAGTGCGTTGCACACACTTTTCAGGATGAATATGGACTATCTATAGGCTGATATCTGTGTGTCTGTCCTGGGTTCCAGTATGACTGGTTCGCCTGGGTCCCAAACAGCCCTTCCACCATGCGGAAGCCCCCTCCCGCTCAGAAGGGCCAGGTGGATATGAAGTACATCATGGAGAGTCTGCCGGACCGCGGACGTTCCTCTTTGCATCTAGGAATAAATTGGGCCCTCAGTCAATTCCAGGACAACGAGGTTTGATGACTGATTCTTCAGAACTAGATTGCATAAACTTTTTCTTCCTACAAATTTAAGTTGTTTTGATTGTGTGCAAATCTTCTCCAGATGTTTTTAGGCACATATCCAGATATGTACTTCACTGAACAACCGGTCATGAAAGCCGCTAAGACTTTCCGCAAGAAATTAGCTGAGGTGACCAACATCATCAAGAGCCGAAATGAGAATTTGAAAGTGCCCTATTGGTATCTGTCTCCAGACCGAATCCCCAACAGTGTGGCCATCTGAGAGAACATCGCTTGGGAAACTTAACTGGGCTATTTCACAACATGACACAACATGCGTGATGATACGAATGCATGAATAGCCGTCTCCGAGTTGATAAAAAACAGCCTTAAAGGGATAGTTCACCCAAAAATGTAAATTCTGTCAGTAATTACTCACCCTCATGTTGTTCATCTTCGGAACACAAATTAAGATATTTTTGATTAAAGGGATACTCCACTTTTTTTGGAAATAGGCTCATTTTACAACTCCCCCAGAGTTAAACTGTTGAGTTTTACCGTTTTTGAATCCATTCAGCCGATCTCCGGTTCTGGCGGTACCACTTTTAGCATAGCTTAGCATACATCATTGAAGTGGACAAGACCATTAGCAGTTCTCAAACAAAAATCACCAAAGAGTTTCGATATTTTCCCTATTTAAAACTTGACTCTTCTGTAGTTACATCGTGCACTAAGACCGACGGAAAATGTAAAGTTGCGATTTTCTAGGCTGATATGGCTAGGAACTATACTCTCATTCCTGCGTAATAATCAAGAAACTTCACTGCCGTACCATGAGAGCAGCAGGCGTAATGATATGACGCAGTGCCTGAAAATAGGCCACCTTCCGTCAACACAACGGAACTATTTTCAGGCACTGCGTCATATCATTACGCCTGCTGCTCTCATGGTACGGCAGTGAAGTTTCTTGATTATTACGCAGGAATGAGAGTATAGTTCCTAGCCATATCAGCCTAGAAAATCGCAACTTTACATTTTCCGTCGGTCTTAGTGCACGATGTAACTACAGAAGAGTCAAGTTTTAAATAGGGAAAATATCGAAACCCTTTGGTGATTTTTGTTTGAGAACTGCTAATGGTCTTGTCCACTTCAATGATGTATGCTAAGCTATGCTAAAAGTGGTACCGCCAGAACCGGACATCGGCTGAATGGATTAAAAAACGGTAAAACTCAACAGTTTAACTCTGGGGGAGTTGTAAAATGAGCCTATTTCCAAAAAAAGTGGAGTATCCCTTTGATTAAATCTGAGAGCTGTCTAACTCCTCCATATACTATTGTAAATGAAACCTGCCGGCCCAGAAAGTTAGTAAAGACATCGTTAAAATAGTCCAAAGTGGCTCAATCTTAAGTTTATCAAGCGACGAGAATAGTTTTTGTGCGCAAACCCCCCCCCAAAAATAACAACTTTATTCAACTATTCATCTTCTACTCTGTGGGCCTCTGAGTGAGTTCACGTAGTGTAATAGCGCAGCGCTATGTCAGAACGTAGGCTCGCTATTGGCCAGTATCAAACACATGACCAGCTTCGGCCAATAGTGAGGCTACGTTCTAACGCAGCGCTGTTACAAAATCTTCTGAAAATGAATCTGCTGTTTATAGAACCAGTGTAGTGGCCAGACCAAATGCTTACTGCATTCAATAAAGGAAACTCAACATCAAAACAAACAAACAAACAAATGATCAGACAAAAAAAAAAAAATCATCTACAGCAACATTTGTAACCGAGAGTCTAAAAGCCAATTCAAGATCAAGGTTATGGCCACCCTATGAGTAAAACTGAGTAAAATTAAAAGAATCAATCAACTGCAGAAATTCACCAACCATGCAGTGGCTTGGAAGGACAACATGCATGTATATTAAAATCACCAAGAATAAGAATATTATCACAGGTAGGAACTGTAAAAGACAAAAATTCTGAATATTACTTAATAAAATCCTTATTGTACCTTGGAGGCCTATAAATAAGTGCACATAGCAACGAAGAGGCAAAGTCAACCCTAAATAACTGCATTTCAAAGCTCTGGTATAAGTCCCGGACGGCAGCTCACAACATTTAATGATTTTTGTACACTGCTAACACCTCGCCCAGTAGTTCTAGGAGGAGGGTTAACAAAATAAACGATTAAAGGGAGAAAGTTCCGATAAAGGACAAAATCATCAATGTTTCAGTCACAAAACGAAGTCCAAATTATTTGATGAACATTAATCATTTAAAGTAAAAGATTTATTCAGCAAGGACCTCGCATTTATTAACGCCATCTTGACAGAGATCGTGTTATCAACTTGTGAAGAAATCAAGCACTTATCTCGTTTCAGCGATCGAAGATAACCTCTGGACCCTCCGATAAACTGGAAGCATAACGTCTTGATTCCACAGGAACTCGATAATCCACATGTGGCACCACAGGAGGCCTATGGGTGGCACAAAAACTTTTAGATTTAATCAGGATCCTCTTCGTTTGATCAGCAATCCCCCGGAATCCCAACGCCGATAAAGACGTGCGAATGCGATGCTAAGAGTTTTGTGATTGTAGAGCAACATGGGATTTCCACTTAGCAAAGAAGCGCCGAAAGCAGGCCCAAAGTTGGACAGGCACCAAAAACGTAAACAAACAAAAACACTCCAAAGCATGACGGCATGCCGACAAACACACTGGCGCCATAATAATAGTAATAATAATAATAATAATATGCAAGAAAAAAAACATGGCCGGAGCGATCATAGCATATATGCTTACCAATTAATGTGCACAGAATTAAACAAATAAATGTGCAGTCGATATTCACAGTGATTGAAATGTGTATGTTTTTATTCAATTAAATTTGTATAATTGTTAGTCATTCATGTAGTTTTAATTTGATTTATCATGTAGGCTATTCATTTTATTACATAGCCTAATTTATGTCATGTTCTGTTTTTATATTACTTGTTTTGTTTTTCTTTCTGCTGTTGTGTAATCTTATGTTTGTGGAGATTGTTGGTTTGTTTTCACAATGTCAAGGTTTTTAAAGTCACAGGATGAAGTTGTGAAGCAGTGTTTTGTTTTTCCTGTGCTTGTCCTTTGCTAATTGCTAATATAATAACAGTTGTTGAATTTGTACTGGTCAGATGAAACAAGATTATTCAATAAACCAACTCTGATCGTTTTTAACATCACGTCGTCTTCTGCTTCTGCTCTCCTGGCTTTCAGTCAAACTCTCTGGCTAATTTTTTTTTTTTTTTATATATATATAGTTACAAGAAAAGACTCGCTGTTCACAGGTTTGACTGACAAAACAGATATCGTCTGTCTGGAGTCTGTATTTAGTTTATTCGGCAAATGTTAGAACTGCTAATAATAGGAAAGTGAAAAAGAATGAGTTCAGATCTGTGTGCCCGACCTCGCTTTCCTTCAACATCCACTGCAACTTCTACATGAAAAACGAAACACTTTTTGTTTTGAAAAATATAGATAATAATAATAATTGTATAGGTATAATATATGTTTGTCAACTAAATTAATTTAAAGTATTTAGGCAGAAACCAGTTGATTTACTGGTTTTGAGGAATATGAGAAAATTAAATTCAGTCTGTGACTGTCCAAACTTTACAAAAGGTTGTAATTGCCGCTTCTCTCCACTAAGTGTCGCGCTTGCGCAGGAAAATATCACAGGCGCTTCAGTGCGTCATAACCGAGCGACAGGCAAACAGACGCGTTACAAAACATCAAAATCACTCTGAACTTCAACCCAACCTATGAAATAAATTAACAGTTTGTCTGGTGAGTAATTATATTTGTTGGCAATTTTAACATATAATAAAATGTCTAAATACTATATTGTTGTAATGTGGAGGAATGCCTATAATAAAATATAACATTAATATACAATCATCGTTTATGTCATTATGTCATGTCATTGATCAAATTTACTGCCGCGCATTCTTCAAAACAGATGAAAAGATCTTGAAATGAAAAAAAAGTTTTACTGAATATGAGCTGCTGTTACTGTCGTGTGTCATAATCAATCTATAATACAGAAATATGTGGATAGAAATACTATTTAAATATATTTCCATTAGGTAACCAATGGTGATCCAGATTCAATATCTAGTTCATATCTCGCCCCAAAAATGTAAATTAAAAAAAGCTTGGCTTAGAATGAATAACCTTATTTGCTATTATAATGAATTAACCTTATTTGCTAGTCGTTTTGGATATAGTCTACTCTAGATAGAATTTTAACGTTTTTTTAATGTTACTAACGTTACTTGTTTTAAACGTTCAGAGAACATTCCAAAGTAACGTTCCCATAATGTTTGAAGAATGATAAAATGGAATGTTGCATTAAAATGTTGCATTTTTTAAAAAACATTTAAAAAAATTTCGAACATTCAGAAATAATGTTTTCATAACTTAATGGGAACACTATAACAACGTTCTTAGAACATATTTTTGTTAAACCAGGATGTTAATCTGTGATTCTAAAATAATAAGATTTAAGTAAATTTAAGTTTTTGCTTAGAATGAATGTAACCTTATTTGCTAGTAGTTTTGGATAAACCCTTTATTTGAAGGTAATGTAGTTACACATTACTACATGTACTTACTGTAGTAATAACAGTAAATTATGCATAATTACAAGAAACTAAACCAAACCCAAACCATGACACTGTAGTAAGTACATAATTAATTAATAATACTCAGTACTTATTAGGGATGCAAGATATATCGGTAACGGCCGATATACGTTCATTTCTAATGTTATCGTTATCGGCCTAATAAGAAAATTTGGCTGATATATTAAAGCTATTAAATAATGCATTATTTCCTTCATCTGAGACTCTTCAGATGCGCACTGTTCAACATGATGCTTTTGAATTGCTTGAAATATGATTGGAATCACTTAAAGTGAAATGTAATATACAGTAAAGTGATATCAGCTACATAAAATTATGATGAGAACTTTATAATTGTGTGTTTGGGTCATGGCTTTTATTTGTGAGACTTTTGTTTTTGTAATAAGGGTCTCAAAACTTGTATAAAAATTTGGATTTGGATTCATCAGCCAATATATCGGTTATCGGTTTTCAAATATAAAGAATTATCGGTTATCGGCCAACATTTTTATATGCATCTGCATCCCTAATACTTATTAGAGTAAGAACAATGTAACTACATCACCTTAAAATAAAGTGTAACCAAAGCATCTGCTAAATGAATAATATAAATATAGATATGCTCACCTTATTCAGTTTTCTTTCTTAAACAATACATTGTAGAAAAATAAATGCATATATATATATATATATATTATATTACCCTTTATATAACCTTGATATTTGAACGCCAATAACCGATATATTGGCCGATAAATCTACATTTTTACATAATTTTTTGAGAGCCTGATTACAAAAACAAACTCTCACCATTAAAAGCCACGTCCCAAACACACAATTATAATGTTCTCATTATAATTTTATGGATCTGATATGACAGACTTGTGCTGAACATGTTGCACTTTACTCTATTTTCTTTTTTGAAGTGATTTAAATCATATTTCAAGCAATTCAAACCCATTATGTTGAACAGTGCGCATCTGAAGAGTCTCAGCTGAAGGACATAATACACTATTTATCAGCTTTAATATATCGGGCCGATAACGCTAACATTAAAAATGAACATATATCGGCCGATACCGATACGGTGCATCCCTTATACACACACACACACGCATAAAAGTTCTGTTAACATTTTATAATAAGGTTATTTGTTAACATTAGAGCAATGCATTTGTGAACTAATGGGACCTTATTGTACAGTTGTGATGATGAAATGAGTGGCGATGTCTCATCAGGCTCTTCGCGTTAGCGTTCTCAGGCGATGTTCTCAGACGAGCTGCTGATGCGGTTTCTGGACGCCTCGTCTCGAGGAGACGTGGAGAAGGTTTCGGTGCTGATGTCTCAGTCCGCAGAGCTCCTGAACCAGCGAGGAGAGACGGGCTGGACCGCTCTGATGCTGGCCGCCAGGAACGGACACTACGACGTGGCCAAAGTCTTGCTGTCCCACGGGTGAGAGAACAACTCCTGCCGAACTAGCACTCATTACATTTCATCATTAACATTTCATTTAATATTCAACAATATTATTGATCTCCTGCATTGACACTATTATACAAGAACTGAACTGAGCTGGACGATGACATCACGGTTTACTCCAGACTATATATAAAAACTAAACTAATAACTTTTTTTACTACAGAAATGAAGCATCACTGAACTGACTTAAGCTGGACTGTGACGCTATTCTCTTCTGGACAAACTGTGCTGCATTATTGTCCTGTTATCTCTGTAAAGCTGCTCTGAAACACTGCTGTAATAGCGCTGTATAAATAAATGTGACTTAACTTAATATTCAATGCAGTTTCTCAGGGGAACGCAAAAGCATTGAAATATTCATATGTTCTTTTAGGGCCTCCACCTTAAAGGAGTCGTTCACTTCAGAATTAACATTTCTTGATAGTTTACTCTCCCCCACGTCATGTTCATGTCTTTCTTTCTTCGTTCGGAACAGAAATGAAGGTTTTTGAGGAACACACTCCAGGGTTTCTCCATATAGTGTCTTCAATGGGGTCCAACGGGTCGAAGGTCCAGATGTGAGTTTCAGTGCAGCTTCAAAGTCTCGACACGATCCAGCCGAGGAATAAGAGTCTGATCTAGACAAACCAGCGGATATTTATAACAAAATACACATTTATATACTTTATAACCACTAATGCTGGTCTTGCACGAGCTGTGATGCGACACACGTTACGTAATCAGGGTGAAAGGTCAAGCGGGACGTAGGCGGAAGAACGTCTCCGGTTACTTTCGTAACCTCGGTTCCCTGAAAGGCAGGGAACTAGACATTTACGTCGATGACGTAGTATGGGAACTCCTCCCCTTCTTCACTTCTGCTGAAATCTTATGGGCTAACGCCAGCTGGAGACAGCTGGCCAATTGACGCAAAGTATGCAAATACTGACACGCCTGCTGGCAGTATAAATTGCATACGCGCGTCAATTGCATCAGAATACGACTGAACGCTCGAATGAACAAGCGACACGGCGTTCGACGTAAATGTCTCGTTCCCTGCCTTTCAGGGAACCGAGGTTACGAAAGTAACCGGAGACGTTCCCTTTCAAGGCGGTCACTTCGCCATTTACGTCGATGACGTAGTATGGGAACTGTGTCAAATCCCGCCGTGGAGCAGTGAACCCACCCACTCGAGAATGACAGAACCCTCATCCAATAGCTGTGCTACTAGAAATACGAGCTCCTGATAGGGCGAAGCGAGCCAATAGCGCGCTTTCTAAACCTCATCAAAATTTGCATATCCCAAGCAAATGAATAGAGGAAAGTCTTGCACTGAATCATTCAGGGCAGAACAACACAGAGTAATAGCAACTATAATACAAGTCAGCAGCAAAGCGGCGACAGTTGCATAAGCACAATACATAAATCAAGCATTCATGCACAACCTGAAGGCTCAGCTCACCGAAAGCACTTGAGACGCAACAGAAGGTACATCCAACTTATAAAATCTGGCGAACGTATTCTGAGAAGACCAGCCAGCAGCAAGACACAAGTCCCTTATAGACATACCTCTGGACCAGGCCCACGAAGAGGCGATCGCCCTCGTCGAATGGGCCTTAATGTTGAGGGGACAGACCACCCCCTGGCAATCATAAGCCAAGGCAATAGCATCCACAATCCAGTGAGCAAGCCTCTGTTTCGAAACTCCACGTCCCTTGTTGCAACCGCCAAAGCATAAAAATAGCTGATCCGATTGACGAAAAGCGGCTGAGCGAGTCATATACATCCGTAAAGCCCTGACTGGGCAAACAGCGCTCTGAGCATCAGTATCACGCGAGACTGACAACTCAGAAGACAACGCCGGCAGTAAAACAACCTGCGCTTTGAACGGAGTACTGAGTGACTTCGGAACGTAACCCTGTCTTGGCCGAAGAGTGACATTACAATCCCGGTCCAAAACGAATGCAGTCCTCGTGAACCGAGTACGCTTGTAGGTCCCCCACACGTTTCGCTGAAGCAAGAGCGAGAAGCAAAGCAGTTTTCAGGGAAAGCTCCTTGATCGCAATCGAAGCCAGTGGCTCAAACGGTGGAAGAGACAGAGCCCTCAACACTAGGGCTAAATCCCACGCCGGCACAGAAGGCGGCCGTGACGGACATAATCTCCTAGCTCCCCTGAGAAAACTGATCACCAACGCATGTTTACTGATCGACTGTCCTTCGATCGGGGGGTGAAACGCAGAAATAGCAGCCACATACACCTTCAGAGTGGACGGTAAACTCCCATTATCCATCCTGTGCTGAAGGAAGCGACACGGTGCAATTACCCGGGTCAATACTGATATCCTGGCACCATTTAGAGAAAACTTCCCATTTCAATTTGTATAAACGCCTAGTGGATGGGGCGCGCGCCTCAGCGACAGTGCTCATCGCTCGAGAGTGCAGAGCGTCCCGCTCATTCAGAGTCCCCGCAGCGGCCATACATGAAGGTTCCACAGCCCGGGGTTGGGGTGCCATACCGTGCCGTTCGCCTGCGATAACAGGTCTCTCCTGAGCGGAATTTCCCACGGGGAGTCCACTAGTAATTCCATCATGTCCGCGAACCAGGGCTGATTCGGCCAGTTCGGGGCTACGAGAATCACAGACGCTTTCTCTTCTCTGATTTTGCATAACACTGTAGGCAGAATCTTCACCGGAGGAAAGGCGTAAAGTCTGGCTCTCGGCCAGCGCGAAGTCAAGGCGTCGTTCGTCCGTCCCAAGGGGGAACGAGACAGCGAGAAGAACGCCTGGCAGTGCGTGTTCTCGCTCGAGGCGAACAGATCGACTTCCGCCCTCCCGAACCGATCCCAGATCATCTGCACCGATCCCGGGT
This sequence comes from Rhinichthys klamathensis goyatoka, assembly GCF_029890125.1. Taxonomy (NCBI): domain Eukaryota; kingdom Metazoa; phylum Chordata; class Actinopteri; order Cypriniformes; family Leuciscidae; genus Rhinichthys; species Rhinichthys klamathensis. Next base: position 563,131 of record NW_026607114.1, on the reverse strand, counting down.
GAAGCCTCCACTCTCCATGAGGAATCCCATTCCTCGAGAGCATATCCGCTCCGCGATTCAAAACACCGGGAATATGCGCTGCTCTCACGGATAGAAGGTGCCGGTCTGCCCACAGCAGGAGACTCGCCGCCTGCTCGAATAGGAGTCTGGAGCGCACGCCTCCCTGGCGATTTATGTATGAGACCACCGACGTGTTGTCGGTCCGAATCAGTACATGCTGACGCTCTAACTGTGACCGGAAGGTTTTGAGGGCTAAGGATACCGCCATCAATTCCAAGCGGTTTATATGCCACTTTCGCTGCGACTCCGTCCATAAGCCTGAGGCAGTCGCGCCCATGCACACTGCTCCCCAGCCTGAGGTTGATGCATCCGTCAAGACTGCGGTGCGATGCGCCACGGTGCCCATCGGAACCCCTGAACTGAATAACGCTGGGTTTTTCCACGGTACCAAAGTGCGAATGCAGCTGCGGGTGACCGTGATGCGCCTGAGTCCGGACGACCACGCCCCCTGAGGGACTCGGAGCTTCAACCAGATTTGAAGAGGGCGCATATGCAACAGCCCCAGATGACACACTGGGGAGGCTGCCGCCAAAAAGACCTAACAGCCTCTGAAATTCCTCGGTCTGAAACGGTCCAGAGACAATGTCAGAGACTTTATGCGCTCTTGAGAGAGATGGGCTCGCATCATTATTGAGTTCAAGCACACTCCCAGAAATGTTGTGGTCTGACTCGGTGTGAACACGCTTTTCTGTTCGTTTACACGCATCCCCAGCGAGTCCAGGTGACGAAGTAGTATTTCCACATGACCGATTAGCACCTCTCGCGAGTGGGCTAGAATCAACCAATCGTCCAGATAATTTAGGATGCGCATTCCGCTCGACCTGAGGGGAGAAAGCGCCGCGTCCACACACTTCGAAAAGGTGCCGGGGGCAAGAGCCAATCCGAACGGGAGTACTGAGTACTGATAAGCTGTGCCCTCGAACGCAAACCTCAGAAAACGCCTGTGGCGCGCTGCTATCTGGATATGAAAGTACGCGTCCTTTAAATCCACTGAAGCGAACCAATCCCCGGGACGAACTTGCGCCAGAATCTGCTTCAACGTTGTCATTTTGAACGCGCGCTTGTGAAGTGCTCGGTTTATGGGTCTCAGGTCCAGGATCGGACGGAGACCCCCCCTCTCTTGGGTACCACAAAGTAGCGGCTGTAGAAACCGCTCTCCCTCTCGTTCGGGGGAACCGGTTCTATCGCTCCTTTCTCGAGCAGACTGAGAACTTCCTGTCTCAGAACGGGAACGTTTTGGGGCAAAGTTAATGACGGGATCACGCCGTTGAAACGGGGTGGTCTGCGTCTGAACTGAAGCGAATACCCGTGTCGAATTAAGCCCAACACCCACGGTGAAATGCCCGGAATTGATTCCCTCGCACCCAGAAAATGACTCAGAGTGCGTACTCGAACTGCGGTCATAGCCGCCCCCAGTGTAGTGTTTAGACTGGAGCCGCACTCCCGCGAGGCTGATAGCCCTGGTGGGAGTGCGGCTCGCAGTGGGCTGAGTGTAGTGCTGGCGATCTCGTGCCCATGAGATGCCATTATAGTCATCGAGTGTGACCCTGCGCTGTCTCGTGAAAGGGCTTGTGACACAATGTGAGGTGTAAGAGGAAGAAAAAGCTCTTTTTGTGAAGGGATACATGCTTTTATTAATTTTTTGGAACAAACAACATTCACACATATGCAATCGTCGCTCAACTGAACATGAGGGACACGATGCATAAGAACACGGCGCTTGGAGGCCGGTCCTCCTTCGCGCTCTCTCTTCCTCTTGGCTGCTCCGTCAGGAAGAAGGCTTTGACGCGGAGGGGGGCGCGCTGACCTTCCCTCGGCGCGGGCTCGTTCTCTGGCCCTGGTTCTTTCTCCCGGGTCCCGGCCACTGTCTGCCCCGGGAAGCGCGAGCATCCGGCTCGGTGCGAGGCGCCGCCGATTGTCTCACCGAGCTCTGGGGCTGGCTCCGGGTAGCCTATGACGAGCGCGAACGCTGACGAACCGGGGGCGCTCGACGCGGGATCACGTGGCTCATGGCTTTAGCGCGTTTCTGGGTCTCCGAGAAACGCTCCGTGACAGCCTCCACCGCGTTCCCAAAGAGACCGGCTGGGGTGATGGGAGCATTAAGCAAGGTTTTCCGGTCGGAATCCTTGACATCAGACAGCGTCAGCCACAGGTGTCTGTGGAGGACGACCAGAAAACCCATGGAGCGACCGATGGCTTGCGCTGAGCGTTTGGTGGCCATCAGCGCAAGGTCTGTAGCTGAGCGGAGATCCCGGATGACGTCAGCGTCAACAGAGGCGACGCCATCCAGGGACTTAAGCAACTTCGCCTGGAACACCTGTAGAATAGCCATGGTGTGGAGAGCTGATACTGCCTCTCCTGCCGCTCCGTACGCCTTATCCGCTTGGTGGGCCGTGAACCTGCAGGGCTTGGACGGCAGGCTGCGGTCCGCGCCCAGTGCAGACGTCGATGGGCACAGGTGAGTGGCGACGGTCTCCTCGACGGGCGGCATGCGCACGTAACCGTGGGCTACAGCCTCGTCTACATGTGCGAACAAGGACTGAGTGGCAGAGTGGGTGCGCGCCGACTGGGGCGCAGCCCACGACTTAACCACGTGTTCGTGGACGTCCGGGAAAAACGGGGTTCCCCTCTTCGACGCGGCCTGACGATTATGAAAGATTCATTGTGCAGTCAGCTTCATTGATAATAACAGAGATGTGTGAGATCGCGATGAACTGTCAGCTTTTAGGATTTATTAAGGGAGCGCACTTTGCGCGCATTCAGTCATGCCAGACCATGCACTAGCCTGCTTGCTTTTATGTTAAATTAACAGTGGTTTGTGTGTTAATACATTTATTATTTTACTAATTTTTATTTATTTTTAGACTTGTTAAAACAAGCAGAGAAGAAAATAACCTTGTCTTCTAACCTGTGTTCTAAAATAGTCGTCTTCTTTTCTGGGAGCCTATTACTTTTGCGGTAGAAATATCGGTATCGGTACTCGGTATCGGCAAGTACACAAATGTAAATACTCGTACTCGTATCGGTTTGAAAAAAAATGGTATCGGGCCATCCCTATTTGTAATCATTTTAGAAACAATAATTTTAGTCTTTGGAATAAATGCACTGATGAATCTTTCACCACAATAACAGGAACAAGTGCAGTTTAATTTCATGTTCATCTGAACAATGACAAACTGAACATCAACAGAAATGTGAAGGAAAGAAGAATGAAAGATTTGATTACCGTCACTCTTTCAGATGTGACACTAGCGGCACGAACCGCTCGGGTCAGACGGCCGCAGACGTGGCCCAGTTCTGGGGTCACCGACACATCGTTCGTCTGTTGGCCAGCGCTCCCGATCCCGATCTCCATCGTCTTCTCCCCGAGCGCGCCGGGGAAGAGCCGGACACGTTCTTCAACAGAGAGTTTCTGGACAGAATGAGCGTCAAGCGGAGCGACTCGGAGTGGCTCGACTCCAAACGAGCTTCTCCAGAGTCGGTGTTCCTGCTCTTCCACAAGCTGAATCCTCTGGTGTCGTCGGGAGCGGGCGGAACCAGGCTCTGTAAACTCAGAGCGCCGCGAGTCCAGGAGATGCTGAAGAACCGAGACGCGGTGCTGGTTTTCCTGGGAGTGGAGAAACAGGAGAAACAGGAGAAGGACGATAATCTGCTGGCGTGGTTCGCTCTCGATACCGAAGACGATCCTGCAGAATTCCTGAAAGCTGAAGATCCCGGTTGTTTTTTCCTTCCGGGAGCGATGCCGGGACTTTTGAGGCTGAGTGACGATGATGCAGGTGGGATTCCTTAACTCACAGTCAAACCAAAAATTAATCAAACACCAGATTGTGATATTGTTCCACTAGTGTGATCAGGACACTATAGTTAATTTCTGTAAGTGAGGAGAGCAGAATAAAGTAAACTGACATATTACACCCAAATATTCTTCATCCAGTGACTACCAGTAACAATGATTCCTCCACTTTGAGCTGATCATGTTTTGCTGAAGTGTGTTTTCTGTAATTGCTAATGCTCTTTTTACACACACACTGAACAACATGAAGCATTGCTTGGTCACTGGTTGAGCTAAACTGGTATTATCTAATTGTGGAGTTCAATTTTAAATTCAACCTTATTCAGTTGTTTTTTCCTTCCGGGAGCGTTGTTGAGCGTTAACGTTGTGCGTCGGGTCGAGAGCGTTGTTGCTCTTTTGGCATAAATCGATGCGTATTCCGTCTGCCGAAAGATAGTTATAGTTTGATAAAGTTTTAAATATGGATATTTTTCTTACATGAATGCATCGCTTCGCTTCAGAAGGCCTTTATTAACCCGCCGGAGCCTGTGGAGCACTTTAATCATGGACCGATGCACTTTTATGATGGATAGATGCACTTTTATGATGGATAGATGCACTTTTATGATGGATAGATGCACTTTTATGATGGACAGATGTACTTTTATGATGGATAGATGCACTTTTATGATGGATAGATGCACTTTTATGATGGACAGATGTACTTTTATGATGGATAGATGCACTTTTATGATGGATAGATGCACTTTTATGATGGACAGATGTACTTTTATGATGGATAGATGCACTTTTATGATGGACAGATGCACTTTTATGATGGATAGATGCACTTTTATGATGGATAGATGCACTTTTATGATGGACAGATGTACTTTTATGATGGATAGATGCACTTTTATGATGGACAGATGCACTTTTATGATGGATAGATGTACTTTTATGATGGACAGATGCACTTTTATGATGGACAGATGCACTTTTATGATGGATAGATGCACTTTTATGATGGACAGATGCACTTTTATCATGGATAGATGCACTTTTATGATGGATAGATGCACTTTTATGAAGGATAGATGCACTTTTATCATGGATAGATGCACTTTTATGATGGACAGATGCACTTTTATAATGGCTAGATGCACTTTTATGAAGGACAGATGCACTTTTATGATGGATAGATGCACTTTTATGATGCACAGATGCACTTTTATGAAGGATAGATGCACTTTTATCATGGATAGATGCACTTTTATGATGGACAGATGCACTTTTATAATGGCTAGATGCACTTTTATGAAGGACAGATGCACTTTTATGATGGACAGATGCACTTTTATGATGCACAGATGCACTTTTATGATGGATAGATGCACTTTTATGATAGATAGATGCACTTTTATGATGCACAGATGCACTTTTATGATGGACAGATGCACTTTTATGATGGACAGATGCACTTTTATGATGGATAGATGCACTTTTATGATGGATAGATGCACTTTTATGATGGACAGATGTACTTTTATGATGGATAGATGCACTTTTATGATGGATAGATGCACTTTTATGATGGACAGATGCACTTTTATGATGGATAGATGCACTTTTATGATGGACAGATGCACTTTTATGGACTTCGAAAGACATATAGCAATTCACTGCCATTATAAAGCTTGGAAGAGCCAGGACATTTAATATAACTCCGATTGTATTCGTCATATACACCTAGGATGACTTCTGGGTGAGTAAATCATGGGTGAATTTTCATTTTTTGGGTGAACTATCCCATTAAGCAAAACATGATCAGCTCAAAGTGTCTAAATAACGTTTGGTCCCATAATTGTTACTGGTAGTCACTGTATGAAGAATATTTGTGTATAATATGTCACAGTTTACTTTATTTTGCTCTCCTCACTTACATAAATGAACTATAGTGTAAAAAATCATATCTGGTGTCTGAATAATTTTTGGTTTGACTGTAAATATAGTTTATGATGTAAGATGTGCTTTGTTTATGACATTAATCATGCTTTCACACACAGGCGTTGTGGCTCAGGCCAGATCGGTTCTCGCGTGGCACAGCCGGTACCTGTTCTGCCCGACGTGTGGCAGCACCACTAAAGTAGAGGAGGCCGGCTACAAGAGGACCTGTTTGAAAGCAGGCTGCAGAAGTCTCCAGGGCGTCCACAACACCTGTTATCCCAGAGTTGGCAAGTAAACTCCCAATTACGGCTCAGCCGGAGCTCGGGGAATATGATCTTTCACACGTCTGGCTTGTCCATCTGCACTTCCAGATCCGGTGGTGATCATGTTAGTCCTTCACCCCGACGGGAATCAGTGTCTGCTGGGACGCAAGAAGAGCTTTCCTCCAGGACTGTTCTCCTGCCTCGCCGGGTTCGTAGAGCCAGGTATCTGAAACCCAAGCTCTGGATCAAAGGCTTCCTTAAGAGTCGCACATTCAGTTTGATCACATTCAAGACCATAAAAAGTCTGAAGCTTCCATGCTTTTCTTCCAGGTCATTTCAGAAAATGACAAAAAAAACTTTCAGAAAAGTCATTTCCAGACTTTTCTTATCTTGAAAGACTTTTCTTATCTTTTCTTAGTGGGAATTGCGATTTAAAAAGTCTTAACTTTTAAAGTTAAAGTTTCTAGAGAAGAAAAGTCTGAATTGTGAGAAAAGCGTCATAGAAATTAGGGGTGGGCGATATGAGCAAAAATTCATATCACGATATTTTTCACTGTCCGGACGATATCGATATTATATCGCGATATGAGAAAAAAAATTGGAATCACATTTTAGTACACCTTAGTTAAATTACAGGCAAAATATGTATTTTAACACTAGATAACTAGAAAAAGGTGAGGCATTTCATTGGACATAGACCTGAAATGTTTTTTTTGTGCCATTTTTTCCTCTCAAAAAGTGCAAACGTGCAACATGAGGTAGGCCTAAATGCACTTGTTATGTCTTTCCACTTTTTGCTCGTCTTGTCATAATGAGAACCGGCAGCGAATGAAGACTTTATTGATTTCTGAGTGAGAGCCGTCTTCGGGTGTGCTCTGTCTCCGCCGGGAATATCTGTTGTTATAGTTTTGCTTTTTTAAATTAGTTTTTATTTTAATATCGTTTTCAATTTTGCTTTAAATTTCAGTTTAGTTTTAGCTAGTTTCATTAATGGTTTTGTTAGTGTTTATTTTGCAAACACATTTCTATATATCGTTTTTATTTTATTTAGTTTCAGTTTTAGTAATTATAGTTTAGCTTTAGCAGAGCGAGCAGAACACTTCCAGTGTAGACCAAAGCGAGACGTTTAATTTAAGTTTAATGTTTGCACAGATTACAGTTAACTCTTGTGCAGACATCTTAATAATAAAAATAAAATAATGGTTTGAGATTGAACAAAGCACCAAATAAATAGAACTTAAAAGTATACAAGAAAAAAAACAATGAAAATTTTCATACAAACTAATTCATTAGTGTAAGGAGACAGAATAAAGGCCTACAGTTTGTACAGTATAAAACCCATTACGTCTATGGAGAGTCCCCACAAAGATAGTGGACCAGTGTGTGTGTATGCGCGCGCTTATGTGTGTGTCGTGTCCTGTTATTCATAGCCTAACGTTACATTGCGGGGAAATGTCTCCACGTGGATAATATTATTAGCAGTAAATGTTTTGTAAAAACAAAGATAATAATAGCAGTTTTTAGCCTTTCAACCTTCATGAAAACATGACATCTCAAACATACAGTAGCCTAGAACTTTAACGTTTGTTTGTGCTTGACGAACTTGTTGTGGTGTTGCACCCGCGTCTCGCAAATGAAACAGCATTCTAAAAATGCTGCGCTCAAGTTAAAAGTCAAACTTGCGTCTCATTACCTTGTTATTTCCCATTCCACCGCAAAAGATGCATCCTTTATGAACAGCCGCTTAGCACTAGCGATGTGTTCTACGTTACGGTCCTTCATTGAACGCGTCACAGGACAGCGGTTATCGCCTCAGCAACTTCACGCGTATGAAGCGCCAAATCAGCCATTTCCTTAAACAGCGTATTCGATTCTGTCTGTATCGTCATTAGTGTTAACAGTTGTAAAGAGTACCAAATTGAACAAAACAATATAACTGCAAAATTTGAATTTATGAATAGCCTACGGTATCCTCGGTATCGCAAAATCCATATCATGGCACAACATAATACCGGTGTTGACGTTCATACCGTTATAGCGCCCACCCCTAATAGAAATTAATGTGAATTCTGAGATTCTGACTTAATTCTGAGAAATAAAATCAATTGCAAGATGTAAAGTTTAAAAATGTATTTGCCCATTTTTATCACAGTTCTGACCTGAAAAAATCCAAATTGTGAGGAAAAAATGTCACAATTACTTTTTTTATTTTTTTATTCCGTGGTGGGAAAAATACAGAAGCCCTGAACCGCAACGTAAAAAAAAAAAAGCAGTAAAAAAAAAAACCATTTCGAGAATAAAGTCGAAACATTTCGAGAATAAAGTCGAAACATTTCGAGAATTAAAGTCGAAACATTTCGAGAATTAAAGTCGAAACATTTCGAGATTAAAGTCGAAACATTTCGAGATTAAAGTCGAAACATTTCGAGAATAAAGTCGAAACATTTCGAGATTAAAGTCGAAACATTTCGAGAATTAAAGTCGAAACATTTCGAGATTAAAGTCGAAACATTTCGAGAATAAAGTCGAAACATTTCGAGATTAAAGTGGAAACATTTCGAGAATTAAAGTCGAAACATTTCGAGATTAAAGTCGAAACATTTCGAGAATTAAAGTCGAAACATTTCGAGAATTAAAGTCGAAACATTTCGAGAATTAAAGTCGAAACATTTCGAGATTAAAGTCGAAACATTTCGAGATTAAAGTCGAAACATTTCGAGAATTAAAGTCGAAACATTTCGAGAATTAAAGTCGAAACATTTCGAGAATTAAAGTCGAAACATTTCGAGATTAAAGTCGAAACATTTCGAGAATTAAAGTCGAAACATTTCGAGATTAAAGTCGAAACATTTCGAGATTAAAGTCGAAACATTTCGAGAATTAAAGTCGAAACATTTCGAGATTAAAGTCGAAACATTTCGAGAATTAAAGTCGAAACATTTCGAGATTAAAGTCGAAACATTTCGAGATTAAAGTCGAAACATTTCGAGAATTAAAGTCGAAACATTTCGAGATTAAAGTCGAAACATTTCGAGAATTAAAGTCTTCCGTAGAAGTGTGTGCATTCATAACAGTGCGCGTCCACTGGCTCAGAGCGCGTGTGTGTGTGTGTGTTATCTGGGCTTTCAACAAAATTCTACACAGGTGCTAATCTACCAACAAGAATGACCATGTCGTTGCCTATAGACGAGCGCACAGACTCCGCCCGAGTATCCCAATGGTCCAAACTTTATGTAGCAGTGTTTTTTAAATGTTTTCGTGCTCGTCTATCTGGGTCGAGAACACAACAGTAACCGTTCTGTCTCCCTCTTCACCGTAAATACCTTCTGGATACATTTTATCATTCTGTATCCAATCATTTGGCCGGATCCCGTGATTTCCTCAGATTTAATAACCACTAATGGTTCTCTGATATGATTGTAAAGCGCTTTGAGTGTAGACATATGAAAGCGCTATATAAATGCTTCATTCATTCATTAATTCATTCATCCAGTCTGAAAAGTGTTTTCCGGTTTGGTTTTCCAGGCTAAAGTCTATTCCGGCGTACAATGCTATGCTGGTAGATTGGCACCTGTTGAATTTCCTTTTGTTGAAACAAAACACACACACACACACACACACAGAGTGTGAAACACTCGCTATGCACCATTATGAATGCCTGTGTGTGTGTGGCAGTGTGAAACAATGGCAAGCACACACGCAACTTCCACGGAAGACTGTATTCTCGTACTCTCGAAATATTTCGACTTTAATCTCGAAATGCTAGTTTTTTGTGTGTTTTTTACGTTGCGGTTCAGGGCTTCCGTAGAAAAAGAAGACAGAATTCAGAGAAATTAAACCATTAATTAAACCAAATTGCGATGTGTAAACTAAACGCCATACTTTTCTTGTACAACTTAAGATATTTAAGACTTTTTTATGCCCTTAAATTTGATAAAACTGAATTTAAGACTTTTTTGCGAGATGTAAACTTGCAATTACGAGTTTAAAAAGCTGATTGCTACTTTTTGTGAGATTTAAACTCGCAATTGTAAAAAACAAATCAACAAAAAAACTGAATTTTAAGATATAATTTGCAAGTGTGAGAAAAAAAGTCGTTAAGTGTGAAAAACGCTATACAATTAAATGTGAATCGAACTGAAATGTGAATTTATTTCTGTGAACAAAATTCCGAGAAATAAAATCAAAATTGCAAGTTTAAAAAGGCAAATTACAACATTATATTTCAATTTTAGATTTTTTAATAAAAAAAATTGTCAAAATGTGAGGGAAAAAAAACTTTTTTTTATTTTTTTATTCCATGCCGGAAACAAGCTTCCATACTTTTCTTATACCATTTAAGATATTTATTTTGGCCACTAAAGGTTAACAGACTTTTTATCTCGCAATTCCAACTTTTCCTAGAGATTTTTCTGAAGAAAAGTTTAAAATTGTGCGGAAAAACGTCATACAAATGAATGTGAATTCAGAGGTTCTGACAGATCAAATCAAAATTGCAAGATTTAAAGTTTAAAAATGTAATTGGACATTTTTCTCTCACAATTCTGATTTTTTTTCCAAGAGAATTTTATGTGGGGAAAAAAATCTGAATTGTGAACTTTTTTATTTATTTTATTCCGTGGCGGGATAAAGAAGACAAAATTCCGAGGAATTACATCAAAATTGCGATGTGTGAACTGAACTTTTCTTTTACCACTTTGTTATGGCCTTAAATTTGATAAAACTAAATTGATGTAAACTTGCAATTAATTTCAAATTTTTTTTTTTTTAATTAATTGTTTTTAAAGGTGATTGCTACTTTTTATCTCACAATTCAAACCTTTTTCCAAATAATTTTCTCAGAGTTGTGAGATTTAAACTCGCAATTGTGAAAAAAGTCTGAATTGTAAGAAATAAATTCGCAAGCGTGAGATAAAAAGTGTGAAAAACGCTATAGAATTAAATGTGAATATTTATTCCGTGGACATAATTCTGAGAAATAAAATCTAAATTGTGAGATGTAAAAAGGCAACATAATCTCACAATTCAGACTTTTTTTGAAAGAAAATTGTCAAAACGTGAGGGGAAAACACATTTTGTGGGTCATCCTAAGTGTATATAATGTCGTACACACCTAGGATGGCTTGACGGCGAGTAAATCATGGGCTAATTTTCATCTTAAAGTGAACTCCTTTAATTGTATCAGCGCTGAGTGTGATAGGCTGCTGATGGTCATGTGCCGCTCAGGTGAGGCGCTGGAGTCGGCGGTGCGGCGGGAGGTTCTGGAGGAGAGTGGTGTTCAGGTGGGACCCGTGCAGTACCTGTCGAGTCAGGCCTGGCCGATGCCCTCCTGCCTGATGATTGGCTGCCACTGCGTCGCTCTGACCACTGACGTCACGGCGGACGAGAGCGAGATCGAAGAGGCGCGCTGGTTCACACGCCAGCAGGTGCGTCGCTCACACACACACACTGTAATGCAGACCTTTGCACACAAACAGCGTTTTGTACTTTAAAACACTCTTCACATACTATAAACTTTATTATTTACATTTATTAACACTCTGCAATGCAGACGCACTGTAACTTCTTATGACAGAAATTATTTTACTGTCTACTTCAGGCTCTTGCACTGAAAACCTTTCCTTTACAAACACTTTATTATTTTATTATAACTTTATTATTTACATCTATGCATTTGGCGACGCTTTTATCCAAAGCGACTTACATTGCATTTCAAGCTCCACATTTACATTATTATCAGTTCTTGCTTTCCCTGGGAGTCGAACCCATGACCTTGGCGTTGCAAGCGCCAGCGCTCTCCTGTCTGAGCTGCAGGAAAGAAATTTAATGTACAAAGCAAACATATAAACATATATTTGTTTTGCAAATTTATATACTTTACTGTAAATATCTCATTTTTTCTTTTCTCTAAATTGTATTTGATTGTACGGGTAAAACTTGAAAAATTAGAATATCATGCAACAGTTCATGTATTTCAGTAATTCAAATTAAATGTTGAAACTAATATATTTAGTATATTTAACTATATACATATGCATGATTATACTTTTCAGAGAGCGGACATTTCTGTATTTAAAATCCTTTTTTTTATTGATTTCATGTAATATTCTAATTTTCTGAGGTTTTGAATTTGGGGTTTTCATAATCATCAAAATTATAACTTTTGCACGATATTCTAATTTTTCGAGTTTCACCTGTATATTCTGCACTTCTGTTGAACGCCTGAGCCTCAACCAATGCATCTAGATGTACAAATTGTCTTCGACACTTGTATATATGACATAAATAAAGTAAAAACTAAACGCCAGCTCATACCAACAGCAGTGGAGGGCAGATCGAGGAACACGGAAACAGCCGAAGCAAATGTGCGTGTCGTGTCCAGGCTTCGAATCAATCCCACACCGTCTCCACGGCGACAGAATTTGTACAGCTGTTATTTTATTTATTTCGATACTTTTTTTTTCTTTTTTTTCTGTACTGTAAAGCCCTTCCTTGTCTGTGAAAGGTGCTATATAATACATTTCGGTAACACTTTACTTGAAGGGGTGTTCATAAGACTGACATGACACCTTCATAATCATGACATGACACATGTCATGAATATGAAGGAGGGTTTATGCATGTTTATGACAACTGTCATTAAGTGTCATTCACTCAATTATGACATTTTTAATGCAAATGTGACATTGTTTGAGATGTCTTTGTTATGACAAATTGACATTACTAAGATAACACAACCTGTCATAAATATGTCATAAACATGATATAGCAGATTAATTATCAAACTTAAGAAACCACTTAGCTTTATGGGTTAACATTACATTAAACTGTCATGTGGTTGGTGTTGACATTGGCTGTCATGAGGCCATTATAACTGTGTCATGAATATTTTTTTTTGACCTCAACTACAGTGGTACACATTGAATTTGTCATTAAAAGGTTATAATGGCCTCATGACAGCCAATGTCAACACCACATGACAGTTTAATGCAATGATAACCCATAAAGCTAAGTGGTTTCTTAAGTTTGATAATTAATCTGCTTTGTCATGTTTATGACATATTTATGACAATTTATGTTGTCTTGGTAATGTCAAGATGTCATAACAAAGACATCTCAAACTATGTCATATTTGCATTAAAAATGTCATAATTGAGCGAATGACACTTAATGACAGTTGTCATAAACATGCATAAAACCTCCTTCATATTCATGACATGTGTCAGTCTTATGAAGGTGTCATGTCAGTCTTATGAACACCCCTTCAAGTAAAGTGTTACCGAACTTGTACTTACAGAACAGTGCAAATGCAACAAAAACCCGCACCAAACATGCATAAAAACACCGTTTACAAATCTATTGCAATTTTTTTATTGAACGTAAAACCTTTCAAACTCAATGATCTAATAAGATTATCAAGTGTCTATACGTTCTTTTATCAATTGTCAGTGTTTGTTTAGTTAGGGCTCAGCTAAACAGGCCAAGAGACTATTAACTACCATTATTCATCTTAATATACTAATGTCTACAAATGTCTAAAACTGATCAGAGTTGAGGTGAAACCCACAGACACAGACAGATCATCATCCCCCGCGGTGAACTATTGAAATTTCGAAGTGTTTGGAAACGTTTATGACGTAATGAAGCCTCGTTTACTGAATCACGTGACTCTGGCAGTTTGACACACGCTCCGAAACATTGATTCGGAATAAAAGATTCGTAAATGTTTCGAAGCAGTGTTTTGAAATAGCCATGAGTAAATAACAGAGGTATTCTAACGCGTTCCTCTGCCGTTCAGGTGATGGACGCTCTGGTGAAAGACCAGCGTGCGGTGTTCAACATGCCCCCCCGACAGGCCATCGCACATCTCCTGCTCAAACACTGGGCCGGCTGCACCGCTAACCTCTGAAGCTCTGGATCTGTTCATCAAACTGATCTAATCTGCTTCAACAGTGTGAAGCTTTCAACCGAATCAATCGGCTGTACTTTAGAGATCATAGAACTGAAATTCAATTAAAATCATGACATGACAGCAGAAAATGTTCAATATCCTTATATTGTAATCATTAAAAGCACCAGATTCATCATCCAGATCATTGACACACTCATCTCTGAATGTGATACAAATAAACTCAAACAGAATGTTTTGTTTCTCTTTAAACGATTTACCATGAGAAGTCAAACTTTGAAATTCATACAATTCTGTGTATTTTAAGGTAGTTTGCTGTTGCAAACCGGAAGCACCATGACTGTGATATTACACAATACTGCAACTGTAAAACACATGCATTTCATCATTCAGCTTTTTCATTATTTAAATCATGTTTCTGAAATGGTTCTCAACCTGTTTGTATACAGCAGTTTTCAACGACCCTGTGACTTTTTACTGGATACGGATTAAGGATATGGATGTTTTTATTTTTTTTATTTACTCTCAATTTCTACCCGATAAAAGATTTCTAGAGCTTGGCATGATTAGAAAAATGTGCATTCATTATTAAAATGCCCATGGAACTATACATTTTAGATGCGATTTTATTAATTTCCATGACTTTTCCAGCTCAAGAAATCACACTTTTAAAATAAAGCTTCCTTGATTAAAGACTATTGGAAATCATGGCTCTTCAAAGTCATTAAAATAAGGCCTTAAATATGGCCTTATATGTGAAAAAACTGAATTCAAGACTTTTTTTTTTGTGAGATGTAAACTTGCAATTACGAGTTTAAAAAGGTGATTGCTGCTTTTTATCTCACAATTCAAACCTTTTTGTGAGTTGTGAGATTTAAACTCGCAATTGTGAAAAAAGGTCTAAATTGTAAGATATAAATTTGCAAGAGCGAGATAAAAAGTCAGAATTGTGAGATAAAAAGTATGAAAAGCGCTATACAATTAAGTGCGAATTAAACTGAAATGTGAATTTATTTTGTAGCGGAAACAAAAAAAAAATGTAATAAAAAATTGTGAGATGTAAACTTGTAATTACGAGTTTAAAAAGGTGATTACTACTTTTTATCTCACAATTCAAACCCTTTTCCAAAGAATTTTCTCAGAGTCGTGAGATTTAAACTCGCAGTTGTGTAAAAAGGTCTAAATTGTAAGATATAAATTTGCAAGAGCGAGATAAAAAGTATGAAAAACGCTATACAATTAAAAGTGCGAATTAAACTAAAATGTGAATTTATTTTGTAGCGGAAACAAAAAAAATTTAATAAAAATATTGTGAGATGTAAACTTGGAATTACGAGTACAAAAAGGCAACATTGGAAAATTATAGCAACATAAAATAAGAATAATCTTGTTTTAAATTGGCCCTCAGGTTGAGATCCGCTGCTTCTGTGAACACATGATGTGGATTCGACTTCATCAAATATTATGTAGTAAATGCAAACGTGAAACGAGTGAAAGTTGTGTGAGATTCTTCTGAAACAGACGAGAAACCGCCGTTGAGTCGATTGAGACGAGATTAAAAGCATTCGTGGTTTATCACAGTGGGAAAATGTAGATATCAGTCTGAGGGTTTCTCAGAAAAGTGAAATACAATTTGTCCATTTTGAACATAATCAGAAGGATCAGCTAATAGGGGTAAATCGACGTACTCGGGTGGACTGGGGGGGGGGAGGGCGTCTGTGTTCGTGGAGGTCTTCGATGGAGTCGCGTCCTCGTGTTCTGATGTCAAAGACTCGCGCCGCTCCACCTCTATGAGGCTCTTCTGCGTCTGCGGGTCCAACGGGAACAAACTCTCCAGTTTCAGCACACAGATCCGTCCACTGCCCTGTTAACATCACACGTTATCCACACAAACGGCCTTTTCTCACTGGTAAGAAAGTAAGAGTGCCCCTATTAAGCTTTTTGTGATATTCCCTTTTGTAGTTGAGCTGTTTGTGAACGTAAAAGCGAGTTTATCTCAGTCTCTCGTCCTGCTGAACATGTGTAGGTTTGTAACTAATTTGCATAATGCCCGCCTCTGGTCTTGATTGGCTGAGCAGCGTCTCTAAGCTCCGCCCTCAAACACTAGTGTATCTGAGACTGGAAGAGTTCAGTTCGTGTTGTTCATGTCGAAGACGCTGTTTGATACGGTAAAACCAACGCCATCGTTACTGTTCGTATCAAGAGCTGAGATTCAGATATGATAATGAGTGTTTGGTTTCTGGCCAATCACAGCAGAGCAGCTCTCAGAGAGGCGGAGCTTAGAGACTGAATCTTCAATCGAAGCGTTTCAGACACTGAGAGAAAAGAGCTGAAGCTGTAATGGAGATTATGAGGAAACTAGTGTTTTTTGACCTTGTAATCCTGTTCTAAAACTATAAAAATAGCATAATAGGGACACTTTAATTAAAACTAATGATTGTCAAGCGGGAAGTGTTGAGTGACCTGCAGATGCGGGTGGAGAAGCCAGCGGCCGATCAGACTGAACCTCGGATTGGCGACGACAGGGAGGAAATGTTTCCTGCATCTGTGAGTAAACGGTTACAGAGCCATTACTGGAGCCACAGTCAACACTGTAAGACGGATCGTCACATGGGATCGCTGCTTACACGGTCATTGATGACACAGAGAATATCCCAAAGACGAGAAGCAGGAGAACCACTGGAACGGCAAATCTCATCAACTCAGCGTAATCTGACAAATAAAGACAGATGCATGAATGATTTACAAATGTATGTTTGCTGTAACATTATCCTCATCTGTTGAGTGTGTGAGTGAGTGAGTGAGTGAGTGAGTGAGTGAGTGAGTGAGTGAGTGAGAGAGAGAGAGAGAGTGAGAGAGAGAGAGAGAGAGAGTGTGTGTGTGAGTGAGAGTGAGTGAGTGTGTGAGTGAGTGAGTGAGTGAGTGAGTGAGTGAGTGAGTGAGTGAGAGAGTGAGAGAGAGAGAGAGAGTGAGAGAGAGAGAGAGAGAGTGTGTGTGTGAGTGAGAGTGAGTGAGTGAGTGAGTGAGTGAGTGTGTGAGTGAGTGAGTGTGTGAGTGAGTGAGTGAGTGAGTGAGTGAGTGAGTGAGTGTATGAGTGAGTGAGTGAGTGAGAGAGAGAGAGAGAGAGAGTGTGTGTGTGAGTGAGAGTGAGTGTGTGAGTGAGTGAGTGAGTGAGTGAGTGAGTGAGTGAGTGAGTGAGAGAGAGAGAGAGAGTGTGTGTGTGAGTGTGTGAGTGAGTGAGTGAGTGAGTGAGTGTATGAGTGAGTGAGTGAGTGAGAGAGAGAGAGAGAGAGAGAGAGAGAGAGAGAGAGAGAGAGAGTGTGTGAGTGAGAGTGAGTGTGTGTGTGAGTGAGTGAGTGAGTGAGTGAGTGTGTGAGTGAGTGAGTGAGTGAGTGTGTGAGAGAGTGAGTGAGTGAGTGAGTGTGTGAGTGAGTGTGTGAGTGTGTGTGTGAGTGAGTGAGTGAGTGAGTGAGTGAGTGAGTGAGTGAGTGAGTGTGTGTGTGTGTGTGAGTGAGTGTGTGAGTGAGTGCAGGCACGTGCACACATAGACATCAAAGGGGGCTTGAGCACCTGCCCTTTTTATTCCTGGAGAGAAAGTGCCCTATTTTCTGAGGTGCTTTTTTAATTTTTTTTTAAAATAATATATATTATTGTTGGTCGTCGCTATAGGCCCAACTTCTGCCTAGCCCCCCTAAAAATTTGTGATTAATGTAGGCTACAGAAATTCGTGTTCGCTTCAGTCTTGTTATTATCAGATTCAGCGCGTTCTTCATCTTCAATCCGCAGCGGCGCAGAGCAGAGAGCACGTCAGAAACAGAGGACAGGGTGTGTGTGTGTGTGTGTTCATGTGTGTGTTCATCTGAGCCTCATTGGTCTGTCACTGCCCCTCAATGTCAGAATATTTGAGATGACCAATCAAATCAAAGTAGGCGGGCTTTATGTTCACAGACGCTGCTGAGCGCGAATTTTAACCATTTTAACAGTGCAACTCGACGCGGACGGTCAAGTGCGAGATAAGTAAGTAGCTAAACTTAACATTTCATATTTGACATTTTTTTAGGTCGTAAATGTTAAACGAATGACTAAAAATAATCAGGAAAACTAATATAGTTTTGTCTAATTTCGCCATTTTTAACTGAAAATAGGCCTATGTAACGTGGCTCATGTAATGTAATAATTA